>NC_083589.1:52703881-52953881 GCF_027579695.1 Neoarius graeffei
GTTTTTATTTCATCCTCGTGCTCAAGCGGCTACAATTTGCCAAAGAACACATTGACTGGCCTGAAAAGAAATGGTGTAATATTTTGTGGACAGATGAAAGTAAGATTGTTCTTTTTGGGTCTAAGGGTCACAGACAGTTTGTCAGACGTCCTGCAAACACAGAATTCAAGCCACAGTACACAGTGAAGACTGTTAAGCATGGTGGTGCAAGCATCATGATATGGGGATGTTTTTCATACTACGGTGTTGGTCCTATTTACCGCATACCAGGGATCATGGATCAGTTTGAGTACATCAGGATACTGGAAGAAGTCATGTTGCCATATGCTGAAGAGGAAATGCCTTTGAAGTAGGTGTTTCAACAAGACAATGACCCCAAACACACCAGCAAGCGAGCAAAATCATGGTTCCAGACAAACAGCATCCAACTAATGGAGTGGCCAGCACAATCCCCGGACCTCAATCCCATAGAAAACTTGTGGGCTGACATAAAAAATGCTGTTCATGAAGCAAAAGCAAGAAATGCAGAGGAATTGTGGAACGTAGTACAATTGACCTGGGCTGCAATACCTGTTGACCGTTGCCAGAAGTTGGTCGACTCCATGCACCACAGATGCGAAGAAACCATGGTTATGCAACAAAATATTAGTTTAGGATACTCAGCAAAGTTGAATTTTCAAGAATTTCTTAGTTTGTATGGTACATTTTTGAGTTTCCAAAGAAAGATGTCAACACTGCTATTTTTTTGAACATTACATTTCTTGACTTTCTGTGAAATATTATGAAATGTAATTACTTTTTCCAATTTTCTTGCTTTGAAATAGAATGTGCAGTATGCCCAATGCATTTGTGTTCATTAAAGTACAATTTATTTGAAGAATTTTGACATTTACTCGCCTTTTTAAAGACACTGCTATTATTTTGAGCACAACTGTATATATATATATATATATATATATATCATCTCATCTCATTATCTGTAGCCGCTTTATCCTGTTCTACAGGGTCGCAGGCAAGCTGGAGCCTATCCCAGCTGACTACGGGTGAAAGGCGGGGTACACCCTGGACAAGTCGCCAGGTCATCACAGGGCTGACACATAGACACAGACAACCATTCACACTCACATTCACACCTACGGTCAATTTAGAGTCACCAGTTAACCTAACCTGCATGTCTTTGGACTGTGGGGGAAACCGGAGCAAACCCACGCGGACACGGGGAGAACATGCAAACTCCGCACAGAAAGGCCCTCGCCGGCCACGGGGCTCGAACCCGGACCTTCTTGCTGTGAGGCGACAGCGCTAACCAATATATACTTTTTTCCCTTGAGCCAAACTGGATTTTCAGGAAAAATTCTGTCAAATGTCGAGGAGAGAGAGAGAATCAGAGTGAAAGGTAACGAGCAAAAGACTTGTACAAGCAACATGTTTGTGTGATCAGAAGTATGTTGAGAAGAAAGCGAAAAGAATTAGGAACCGATATGAGGCCGAAAGGCTTTTGAATTCACGCTGCTCTCAGAAAGAAGAATGTCAAGGTCAAAATCATCACACCCCCGTCGCACCGTGCCAGCTGTCCCTTTTACACTGACATTATTCTGGCTCTGTTTCTATCAATCATTCTGGCTCAGAGGCAGAAAAACGCAGACCCCCTCCCGTCCCTCATTCGGACATTTTATCCAGAACGTGAGGCGGAATAAAGGTGTAACGTTCCCGCCTTGAACAGGTTGTGTAAAAGGGGCTGTTAATTCACCATATTTTAATCCCAACTACCATACTGTTCCAAAGTTTTAGGCGGCCTCCTTTTTTTTAATCCAAACTTTATGATCGATTTTTATTTTGTGACTTCTACATTCCTGAGTCAGTACAAAACATTTTAGATTTCCGAACATTAGTTTTCCAGCACAAAATTGAATGTTACAGGAAAAAAAAAAAAATGTTTGTATGTCAGTAAGAATGCAGCGCATTACATAAGAGACACTTTTCAGACAAAAAAAACATTATAAAGGCTGCTGGGTTTTGCTGCAAAAATAGGAGCAAGTGTGGCAGACATAGTCTCCAGAAGA
The DNA here is from genome assembly GCF_027579695.1 of Neoarius graeffei. Classification (NCBI taxonomy): domain Eukaryota; kingdom Metazoa; phylum Chordata; class Actinopteri; order Siluriformes; family Ariidae; genus Neoarius; species Neoarius graeffei. The sequence goes on from NC_083589.1 coordinate 52,705,945, forward strand.
ACTGGGGCTGGTTCTGGAGGATGCTCAGGATAAAACTTACAGCTCATTTCCTTTTAATAAAACTGCACACGGTGTACCTAAGACTACAATTATTATTATTTTAAAGCAAAGAGTCGTCACACCAAATACTGACTTTGTTTCTTTCATTACTGTTTACTGCTCTTTATAGTATTTTTAATGTAGAAACGTTAACGTCATTTAAATGATAGTAGTCTGACTTTCACATTTTGAGCAGCAGATCTGCTCTGCAGTTCCACTTTTGTGTGCATGTGTGTGTTCATATTTATATCTCTACAGATGAGCTGATCTGGTCCAGTTCCTCTTATAATAGCCACTCCAGGGTAAGAATAATACACCAGACCACAGCGACACTTCATCAGAACGCTCTAATTAAATCGTCTAATTGCTTCGGATTTTTCGGCCACTCAGTATTGTCTAAGGATGAATGAATGGCTCTCCTTCATCCGAGCTTAAAAGCGTTCGGCTCAACAGAGTTTCAGAAAAAGCTTGTGCTGTCTTTCCGCACCCCATCATGACCGTCACGCCCGTCAGGTTCTCAGCCTGCACTAAAACGGCTCCTGTGGAGTCGCTATCCTTCATTGCATGGGGGAAAAAATGAGAGAGAAAACAGATGCTATAAATAGCCGATCCCGGCGGCCTCACTCATCCGTCTGCTTTTGAACTTGTCATTCGCCAAATTGGTGCTCCGTGGTGTACCATCCATCAACTTCTGGGTCCCGGTGTGAGGGAGTGGGGGAGGAGCCTGAGAGCTTGTGATTGCGTGTGTGTTTGTATGTGAGTGCATTACCTGTATGAATAGTCTAGCTTCAATTATACATAAAAGAATAGGAAGACGGCCAAAACATGGTATTCGTCCACTAAAGTGTCTCACCGTGGTGGAAAAACTAACTTTCACATTGGGTTTTGAAATTATGTTCACATAAATGTTTAATATGTCTCGTATGCAAATATATATTTGTTTTACTTTAAAGATCTTAAAGAGGAACTGAAGTCATTTTTAAACTTGCTTTATTTCTTAATTAACGTGTTATTCAATTACGTTTTCGGTTTTAGTAACCTTATATCGTGAGTTGTATTGGCAACTAATCGCAATTAAATATTATACTTATCGGCCTATTCGGTTTTTAGCCGTGTTGAATTTAGTTCGTTTGGTCCACGGCAGGCGTCGCTTATCCGCGTGATCTTCACGAGACTTGTGCGAGACTTCGAAACGTGACGTGTCAGCCAGGTGTCGGTGCCGCCATTTTGAAAACCGTTTTCCAAACGAAATATTGCACAAAAACGAGTTTAAATGACGATTACTGCCGACTTTTTTCAAACTTTCCTGATTGCTATCAAAACAAACAAAACTTCCGGCTTGATTACGTCAGCATTCGAAAGAGGGCGCGCGCACCTTTTGACAACGTTGGCAGATGTCGGTCACTTTGATTTCCGCTGTACGTTTTACTTCCGTCCTACGATGTCTCGCACAGGTCTCAACGAATCTCGTTTACGGCCATTGCTTTGACATGTGGACTGATATATTACAGAGCGTATTTCAAACACTCAGAACTTGCTATAGCAGTGACAAAATAGCGATCAAAATGCATTCCTACTGTATATTTAATAAAACGAGATAAATAGAATTTTGATTAAAAAAATTGTCTTCAGTTCTCCTTTAACAAATATATAGTCTTGAAGCTTATTTAACATGGTTACGGACACTGCAGGAGGTATATAATGATCAAAATTTTGTTTCAAACAGCTTGAATTCTTTAATGTTTATACTGAAACATGAAGAATGGAGTGTAACCAAAATAGTAAAAATGATCTCTGCTTGAGAAAAGTTTCCAAACTAAATATATTGAGTATGATTTTTAATAACCGTTAAATCTTGAAAAAAAAGTCATTACAACTTTTAATGCAACTTTTGAAATCAACATAATTGATTGTTTTAAAGTCATCTACTGTAACATACACTATACACACTATTATAAAATAGTGTGGAAGTTCTTTACATTTTGTTAACTTTTAAAGGAACAGTCCACCGTACTTCCATAATGAAATATGCTCTTATCTGAATTGAGACGAGCTGCTCCGTACCTCTCCGAGCTTTGCGCGACCTCCCAGTCAGTCAGATGCGCTGTCACTCCTGTTAGCAATGTAGCTAGGCTCAGCATGGCCAATGGTATTTTTTGGGGCTGTAGTTAGATGCGACCAAACTCTTCCGCGTTTTTCCTGTTTACATAGGTTTATATGACCAGTGATATGAAACAAGTTCAGTTACACAAATTGAAACGTAGCGATTTTCTATGCTATGGAAAGTCCGCACTATAATGACAGGCGTACTAACGCCTTCTGCGCGCTTCGGCAGCGCATTGATATCTGAGCTCCGTATCAATGCGCTGCCGAAGCGTGCAGAAGGTGTTAGTACGCCTGTCATTATAGTGCGGACTTTCCATAGTATAGAAAATCGCTACGTTTCAATTTGTGTAACTAAACTTGTTTCATATCACTGGTCATATAAACCTATGTAAACAGGAAAAACGCGGAAGAGTTTGGTCGCATCTAACTACAGCCCCAAAAAATACCATTGGCCATACTGAGCCTAGCTACATTGCTAACAGGAGTGACAGCGCATCTGACTGCGTCTGACTGACTGGGAGGTCGCGCAAAGCTCGGAGAGGTACGGAGCAGCTCGTCTCAATTCAGATAAGAGCATATTTCATTATGGAAGTACGGTGGACTGTTCCTTTAACATTTTTCCTGAACAGTGTAAACACTGGTGTCACATCAGTTACGGACGCTACAAGTTTTACATTTTGCACTTTCGTCTTCTGAACTCATTCGAAGTTGGTTTCTATTGCTTAGGGCTTTTAGCAGGATTTTATGATAGTATTTGGACAGCCATGAACTGTTTTCATAGATTCTTCATCAGAACTGAGCTGTGTACTTTTCTAAGAAATGAGACTCTTTGGATGATGCAACATGACATCGTAAACATTGTTGCATCAGCCAAAATCTTTGTATTTTCCAACGGTGGACAGATGATGCAATATTGCACAATGAAAAATAACCATTTTTTGACCAAGAAATCAAAATATAAGCCAATAATAAGTAAGGAAATTTTCATACTGAAATTTGGCAGCAATTTTTGTCATGTCCGTAACCTTTCCAAGCTCAAAAAATGCAACTTTAAATGAACTTGTATTAAAAATATTTTGGCTTTCTTGCTTAACTAATGAAGATGTTTAAAACTGATAAAGATTATTGTTCTATGATAAATACATGAAAAGATAGAACTGCCTGGTTACGGACACTACAGATTTTTGTTTCCTCAAAATTCAGAATTTGAATCCCCTTAAATTTGATCTTTGGTTGCAAAAAAGTAATCATTCTGGGAGTCATAATCAAAAACGAGTCGAACAAATTAATTTTCATTCTTAAACTCTGTTGTTTGCACTATTTTACAAGCATATAACAATAAAAGAATACCCTTTGCAATTTAGAGTTTTTGGCAAAAGCACCTCTATCTGTTATTCAGCCCTAACGTTCTCTAATATTCACCAAGTTTCGTGATTTAAGTACTAAAATTTAGCTAAGGAAATCCTCTAATAGGATAAATAGATTTTAGTAAGGCGGCACGGTGGTGTAGTGGTTAGCGCTGTTGCCTCACAGCAAGAAGGTCTGGGTTCGAGCCCCGTGGCCGACGAGGGCCTTTCTGTGCGGAGTTTGCATGTTCTCCCCGTGTCCGCGTGGGTTTCCTCCGGGTGCTCCGGTTTCCCCCACAGTCCAAAGACATGCAGGTTAGGTTAACTGGTGACTCTAAATTGAGCGTAGGTGTGAATGTGAGTGTGAATGGGTGTCTATGTGTCAGCCCTGTGATGACCTGGCAACTTGTCCAGGGTGTACCCCGCCTTTCGCCCGTAGTCAGCTGGGATAGGCTCCAGCTTGCCTGCGACCCTGTAGAAGGATAAAGCGGCTAGAGATAATGAGATGAGATGAATCCTTTTTTTTTTTTAATGAGACAGCATAATGTTCAAAAATGTCCATTTTTGGGTGATGTTTGTACTTACAACTCAAAAACGCTTTAAGGTATCCATGTGAAATTTGGTGACCATTAAAAGTGGTCAACATCAACAATCTTGAATATCAAAAACAAATTTTAGATGATTTACCTGCATATAACATGTTAAAAATAAAAAATGAACCAATACCATGTTTTGGCCAAGAATAAAACACCTTTCTATCAGTCAGTAGATCTGCGTGCGTGTGTGTGGGGTCATTTCTCACTGGGCCTTGGCGCTAATCACCAGTCACATAGGATTACCTGTGACGAGCTAAATAGCAGTGGAGAGAAAACACTCATACAGAGTCAGCCTTTCTGTAATCTCATTCACACACACGCAAATATGATTATAGAACAAACTGCACACACACACGTGTGTCAATGCTAGCAGGGTGAGCTAGCAGGCTACCATGCAAACAAGGGTGGCATGGTGGTGTAGTGGTTAGCACGGTCACCTCACAGCAAGAAGGTTCTGGGTTCGAACCCAGCGGCCGGCGAGGGCCTTTCTGTGTGGAGTTTGCATGTTCTCCCCGTGTCTGTGTGGGTTTGCTCCGGTTTCCCCACAGTCCAAAGACATGGTTAGGTTGACGTGGGGTGGTCTTGGGCTGAGGTGCCCTTGGGCGCTGTGTGTGGCTGCCCACTGCTCTGGGTGTGTGTGCATGTGTTTACTGCTTCAGATGGGTTAAATGCAGAGGATGAATTTCACTGTGCTTGAAGTGTGCATGTGACAAATAAAGGTTTCTTCTTCTTCTATCTCACCACCAGAGAAGAGAGATGGCATATCTAAGGTAACTTTTCAAATAAACTGCTCTTGCATAGTTTTTGCAGTCATGTTTGGCCAGTACTTGTTGCTCAAGCATAAAAGAAAAGAGCGCTTTCCAAACCACATCTCCAAGCACAAGCCAAAATGGCTCCTGAACACTAGGGGGCGATCACATACAGCGTAAAGCACAGCTCATGCATCTTAACACAATTTAGCAAAAGTTTTGTACTCTGAGCAAGCAGGCCTGGCTCCCAACGGTGATCTTAACATCCGACAAGCAGCAAGCAGCCTCCCTTTCTCACACACCATATGCTTCTCTGAACATGAAGGGAACATGAGTCAACAAAATCAGGAGATCTTTCTTTTAAATAATCTTCAGTGATACCAGAAAGCTAGAAGAAGACCGAAATCAAGTGGATAACCTTCTAGACTGGCGGATTATTGTATTAATTTTTAATATGAGGGCTGCATATAGAGTAACTCAGAGTTCTGTTCAATTATCATCTTCAAACAGCGATACAGTTCGAGTCAGAACTAAAGTGAATCGCTGATTATTTAGAATTCATCAAATCCTAATTTCCTTTGGAGAGAATCAAAGAGAAGGAGGATTAGGTATCGAATTAGATTACAGTATCTTCTTTATCTTCTTTAGTCTTCTTGTTTGCAAGTATTCTCTCTGTTTTTTTGTTTTTTTTTTAATATTCTAAAGCAGCGAGGGCGGCACGGTGGTGTAGTGGTTAGCGCTGTCGCCTCACAGCAAGAAGGTCCTGGGTTCGAGCCCTGTGGCCGGCGAGGGCCTTTCTGTGTGGAGTTTGCATGTTCTCCCCGTGTCCGCGTGGGTTTCCTCCGGGTGCTCCGGTTTCCCCCACAGTCCAAAGACATGCAGGTTAGGTTAACTGGTGACTCTAAATTGACCGTAGGTGTGAATGTGAGTGTGAATGGTTGTCTGTGTCTATGTGTCAGCCCTGTGATGACCTGGCGACTTGTCCAGGGTGTACCCCGCCTTTCGCCCGTAGTCGGCTGGGATAGGCTCCAGCTTGCCTGCGACCCTGTAGAACAGGATAAAGCGGCTACAGATAATGAGATGAGATGAAAGCAGCGAGTCCTGAAGTACTTCTACTTTAGATACTTTTTTCCTGCTCAGGCACTTCTACACTGATTCCAGAAAGAATGAGTAGTTGAATAAAGACATAAAATATGCAGAGCATGGCATTTGTTTGCTTTTTTTTTTTTAGAGATTCATAAATGATTCATATTCATGTCAGTTTGTTCTCTCTTTCATACAAAGACAAAAGAGTATGCTTGATAAACAAAAATGTCATCGTGTGGGTTTTGACATGAACCTTGCATAAATTCTAGAGCATTGATTTGCAAATAAGTAATAAAACAAGACAGGAAGGTGGTTTTGTAACTCAGTAGTTAAGACGTTGCATTAATGCTCTGGAGGTTATATGTTCAAATCCCAGCACTACCACTTCTGGGCCCTTGAACAAAGTCCTTAACCTGCAGCTGCTCAGTTGTAAGAATGAAATAAATGTAAGTCAGTCTGGATCTGCCAAATACTGTAATGTGGGGGGAAACCCTATGAGGTGGTGTGATGTGACCCAACACAGTGGATAATTTTCCAAAAACAGCATGCCGTGAAGTGTTTTATTTCACTTATATCACAGAAATGGGCGGCACGGTGGTGTAGTGGTTAGCGCTGTCGCCTCACAGCAAGAAGGTCCTGGGTTCGAGCCCCGGGGCCGGCGAGGGCCTTTCTGTGTGGAGTTTGCATGTTCTCCCCGTATCCGCGTGGGTTTCCTCCGGGTGCTCCGGTTTCCCCCACAGTCCAAAGACATGCAGGTTAGGTTAACTGGTGACTCTAAATTGACCGTAGGTGTGAATGTGAGTGTGAATGGTTGTCTATGTGTCAGCCCTGTGATGACCTGGCGACTTGTCCAGGGTGTACCCCGCCTTTCGCCCGTAGTCAGCTGGGATAGGCTCCAGCTTGCCTGCGACCCTGTAGAAGGATAAAGCGGCTACAGATAATGAGATGAGAATGAGATGAGATCACAGAAATTTGCCAAAGTCAATTTTTTTTTAAACATCTATTAAAGAAGACCCCACATTCATAGCCTCTAATCAGAACAATTGAACAGCACTCTGGTATGATAGTAGGTGATTTCAGACCAGAGGAACTTTTTCATTGTTCTTAGAACTGTTGGAGGAAGTTCTGCCTCTTCAGGGTAAGTGCTCTCCCAGCACAAGCAGAATCATGAGTGAAGTAAGTGTACGCTGATTGGTTGAACATGAGCCAATGCAGTGCTGGCAACAACCATTTAAAAAAATCAATTTCAAACATTAGCCGTGTAAACAACAACTCTTAACATTAGCATTAAAAAAAATGGACAAATGGACCAATAGTGAAGTCCAGGCTTTATTGAGCCTGTATGCAATGGAGTAAATAAAACATGTTTTTGATGCATCGAAGCAAAATATAAACCAGAACGTCAGTTGCTCATCTGGCCTGCCATCAAAACAACCATGACTACCAAACCATCAAACAGAACTGAAATGTGGCAATGTGAGAGAGGACCGACTTCCACGGCAAACTGTTTACAACAGGAAAATCAACAAAGGACTAAATTTTGTTCCCTGAGGGAAGCTCTATCCAAAACATCAATCAGAACTGAATTCGCATGATAAATGAGAGAGGAGATACAATTCTAGTTAGAAGAAAATGTGTTAAGTTCATCTCATCTCATTATCTCTAGCCACTTTATCCTGTTCTACAGGGTCGCAGGCAAGCTGGAGCCTATCCCAGTTAGCCTGGGCCCGCCCATCCTAAGTGTGACGCAACATGGGGGGCTGTTGCGAACTTAGTCTGGCAAGGCAAGCTATCTCCAGCTCTTCCAAGCTCCCGAAAAATCGGGAGCCAATCAACTTTGAGCATCTCCAACGGCCCTGGGTAGAGGCGTGTTCAAGACACTGACGTAGTAGAACTGCGACCGGAAGCCATAGATTGTTTACACAATCTATGCCGGAAGCGCTTCATTCACTAGAAACATTACGAACATGGAGCAGCGGCAAGCCTTTGACACAGCGGTAGATGCTGTATTGAAAGCATTCAACAGGAAGTTCTCATTGAAAACGGAGCAAAGAGCAGCCCTGGAGGTATTTATCTTCTTCCTGTTACTCAAGCAGTTTCCGTTGCATCACATATGTCAGAGGAAAGAGTGATGTGATTGGTTTAAGTTTCGTCACAGCCTTTTCTGGCTTCGACCAGTAGCAAACTGAGGCATTTCAGGGAGGCGGGTCAACCACACGCTTTGGGAAACGGTTGGGCTTAATATCTATGCCAGACCAATGCTCGCAGAGCTTTGAAGTTGCGTTAGCCAGACTATATCCCAGCTGACTACGGGCGAAAGGCGGGGTACACCCTGGATAAGTCGCCAGGTCATCACAGGGCTGACACATAGACACAGACAACCATTCACACTCACATTCACACCTACGGTCAATTTAGAGTCACCAGTTAACCTAACCTGCATGTCTTTGGACTGTGGGGGAAACCGGAGCACCCGGAGGAAACCCACGTGGACACGGGGAGAACATGCAAACTCCACACAGAAAGGCCCTCGCCGGCCACGGGGCTCGAACCCGGACCTTCTTGCTGTGAGGCGACAGTGCTAACCACTACACCACCGTGCCGCCCATGTGTTAAGTTGATCTAATTAAAAATTTATTAGCAAAAAATTAACAATACAATGACCAGGGTTTGTGTAGAAGGTCTAGCTCTTTCAAATAAAACAATCAGAATTGAAATCCATTGAGAACTGAGGGAGGGAGTAGACATGATTTAATTGAAAGTAAACAAAGTTGTAAATGAATTGTTTACAACAAGAAAATCAACAAACGAACGGCCAACTTTTGTTCCCCAAGGGAAGATCTACCCAAAACATCGATCAGAACTGAAATCGGGTGAGAAATGAGAGAGGAGATCCAATTCTAGTGAAAAGTCCGAAAACTCGTTAAGGTGACCTAATTAGCAGTTTTTTCGCAAAAAATTGACACAACAATGGACAAGCGTTGTGCAGAATGACTAGTTCTTTCAAACAAAACAATCAGAACTGAAATCCATTGAGAACTGAGGGAGGAGACATGATTGAACTGAAAATGAACAAACAAACAACCACGTTTTGTTCCTCAAGAGAAGATCTACCCAAAACATCGATCAGAACTGGAATCGGATGAGAAATTAGAGAGGAGATACAATTCTAGTGAGAAGCCTGGAAAATGAGTTAATTTGGCCTAATTAGTAACTTGTTAGCAAAAAAAAAAATTGAAAAAAAAAAAACAACGACCAAGTTTTGTGTGGAGTGATGAGTTCTTTCACACAAAACAATCAGAACGGAAATCCATGGATAATTGACGGACGAGATACGATTTAACTGAATTGTGGACGATGGATGGACGACGGACGCCACACCATGGCGACAGCTCATCGGCCTTGTGGTCAGATTTACCAAAAAAATTGAATGAAACTAAATGTGCTCATCCATGGGAATTTTTTAGCTATCACATAAGAAAACCTGTTATAAAATCAACGCTGTAGGTTTGGTATTGACATTGGTGGGGACATAAACCCAATGCCAACCCCCAGAGGCGCCAACTTCAGGTCAACATTAGAGGGTCACAATATTTTGCTCCGTTGTGTTCCACCAAAAGAGTATCCATCATCTCTCCAAAGTCCAGACTTTTAAATTTTGAAGTTCAGAACTGTAGCAATTCATGAATAATAATAATAATATGCGATTCATTTGATTAATTGCAAATCTTGCATGTGGTGATTAACTCATTCTACCAATTTGTTTTACAAGTGAATAACGCTTTGACTGTCGGGAGGGTGTATGTTCCTTTCCCTCATAAATGGAAGTAAAACACATACGGAGCCTTAAACACTGCATTACATGAGGCTGGCAGACGGAGTCGGCTATCTTCTGTGTGATCTTTAGCTAGTTTTAGAATGCTAGTTTAAGCTGATATGTGATTGATCTAATGGTAAAACAGGACGAGGTCTCTAGAACTTTTCTGACACGTTGAAAGGTACAATTTTACTTGGCAACCGAATGTATCTGAATTCTGATTGGTTGTTGTTATATTATCGCCCTTTTGTTGTCTTCTTGAGCCCAGAGCGGAGGGGGGAGGGAGAGGAGGGAGGGACAGGGTTCTATAGACCCTTTTCAGTCACGTGACCTTCGTAAACGCGACCACCATTTTGGACATGTAGTGGACTTCGGCTCGAATCGGTTTGAATGCGAGGAAGGCGACAAACATAAAAGAAAAAGGAGCGACATTCAGAAAACTGTATTTACTAGTTTACTGTAGTTATGATCTGGCAGCTATTTACACCGGATCCAGTGTAAATAGCTGCCAGAGCCAACGTCCGAGCTTGCCGGAGCGCGCTCCAGCCGGCCGCGAGCTAGCGCGCTCCGGAACCTCGGACGTTGGCTCCGGCAGCTATTTACACTGGATCCGGTGTAAATAGCTGCCAGATCATAATTACAGTAAACTAGAATGGAATGTTAACAGCAATGTAATGCCTTTTCTGGCTAATTTTATTCGTCTTACCTCCAACAAAGTGGTCACTACACAAGCGTTGGTATGCCGCTATCCATCTTCTCCGTCGGTCAGCATCTACCAGGATCCGATAAAATGATAACCCTTGCCTTGTTTGTTGATGGTTACTACATCCAGGTGCACAACAATATAGTGGCATGATGGAAGTCTTGCTGAAAATAAACACTTTCTTTGCTGCTGTTCCTCAATGTTGGCTGTGGTAAACTACTGGTAGTGCATGTCCAAAATGGCGGCGGCATTTGTCGTGACGTTACGTGAAAAGGGTCCATAGAGAAAAGTTTTTAGCTACCGGTTTCAAATGAACCCCCTCGAAAACCAATCAGTTCAGCGGATGTATGTACTCGGTATGTGACGTTTTCAAAAGAGAGGCGGGAGTAACCAAAAATTTCTGATCAAGAAAGCGGAGGCTGTTATGCTTATTACGTGAAAAAGTTTTATTTGATTGAAAGGTGTCTGGGCCACGAACAATGTCCACATCACCATCGGGTTGTTGGTTATATGTGTCATGTTACAAGAACTTGGTCAGGGCTCTGCAGGTCTGAACTGAAGCACTTCAGATTCAAGGTTAGCAGGCTGCTAAAGTTTGCAGGCACTTCACAAGCAAGACTCGGTGCAATATTAGCCAACATTAGCACAATTTGATATGATTTAATAATGTCTTTGTGACCTTAATGAACTCCAGTTGTTGTCAGTATCAAGTCAGTTTGCTAGCTAGCAGCCAGTCACTGCACTGCAACCGCACTTACTAATTGACATGGTAGCCAAACATGCTTGCTGTTTTCACGACCACGCCCCCAGAGCAAATATTCATGAGCGAATTGTGCGTGGTTTTTCGCCCAGTGGAAGCCTACAGTAACCCTTTGTGTACCGCGCATGGAGCGTGATTTTTTTTTCTTCTTCAATCAGAAATATTGGTAGGGACACGTCCATACCGTCCATGCCCAATTCTACGCCTATGTATAAAATTATAACCCACACCAGCATGTTAGGTAAACATTTTAAGCAATCAGCAGCTATTTCCCACCACAAATTCACTCTTTATAATGTAAAATAAAGAATCTGCTGTGAACACATAACACTTCCTGGTTTCCCCCCATTCTATGGCGCAGTGGCATGATCCGTTTCGATAGAAACCTGCGACTGAAACATGGCACACAAAAGTGGACAAGTTTAAATCCTAACATTGCAAGTTTGCTGTTTGTTCAGCAAAACAAGAATATTGGTGGTCATATGAAAACAAACAACAAACTAGTGACTTCGCTATAGCAACTGTTGGACAGTTTATATCATTTCAGCATTCCTACTGGCACTGCGAATGCAAACAGAAAAAAAAAGCCCTTGAAGATATGAAGTTCTCGGGGGATGGAGGTCTCTCAAACAGGGGTAAGTTTCCCAAAAGCCTCTTAACGCTAAGAGCATCTTAACTAGGAGAGAGAGTGTTCATTGTGATGCTCGCGCTACCATTTAATGACGATCTTTGTGCTACGATGCTTTTTGGAAACCCACCCCAGTTTGGTCTGAAAGCGCCTTGTGTTATAAAGGTGCTCTGGAGGTCCTCTTGAAATTGTGTTTCTGAACATGCAGAGTACAAATACATTCGTTCATTCATCTGTTATTGCAGGTCATGGGGGAGCTGGAGCCAATCCCAGCTGACTTGGGGCAAGAGGCGGGGTTCGGTTTGGATGGGTCGCCAGTCTATCTCTGGGCTAAGACAGAGAGATGAACAGCCAATCACACTCACATTCACACCTACGGGCAATTTAGAGTAGCCAGTTGAACTAATGCTCAAGTCTTTGGACTGTAGGTGGAAACCAGAGGACCTGGAGGAAACCCAGACAGGCACAAGGAGAACATCCAAACTCCACACAGAAAGATCCTGACCCATGCAGGATCTTCTCATCTCTGTAAGATGAGGAACAGGGCTGCTCATGTTATAAACAACTTAAAGGACATGGGACATGAAACATAAATGCACGCTATATCAGTTTCTTTCCATTAAAAATATGAAATAATTGCATCAACAAATACAAAATTATCTATTAAATTCAGCAAAATCGTTATATTCGTGATGATTATATGGCATTTCTGCTCGAGCTCCGATATGCATATTTTACAACCGGAAGAGCCGCTGTCACGTGATCATACGTCACAAAAACTTTCGGGTACAGCACAAGCAGGTAGATGAATATGGAGAAGTGTGAATCGTGATGATGACGAATGCGACAAAATAGTTTTTGTGTCTTGGATGACAAGAAAATTGTTTCGTTTTTAGTGTTTAACGTACATTGAACATCATGGTGTATTGTGACCTCCCAGTCAGTCAGACGCGCTGTCACTCCTGTTAGCAATGTAGCTAGGCTCAGCATGGCCAATGGTATTTTTTGGGGCTGTAGTTAGATGCGACCAAACTCTTCCACGTTTTTCCTGTTTACATAGGTTTATATGACCAGTGACATGAAACAAAGTTCAGTTACACAAATTGAAACGTGGCGATTTTCTATGCTATGGAAAGTCCGCACTATAATGACAGGCGTACTAACACCTTCTGCGCGCTTCGACAGCGCATTGATACCTTCACTTGGAGTTGTACCATTATTTTTTAGACAGGGCGGACGGACCAGGGCATTCGCCCGCCTGGCCGCGCCCGACGAGGAGCGCTCTCGGCCAGCTTGGGAGGCAGACGGCAGCCCCTCCTGGAAGTGTGGTTTTACCATGGGCCTCATGCGGTAAGGATTAGTATTATAATTTTGGGTGTATCAATTATTGATTATCATAATTCTGACTCGTTTCGCCATTTTGAATGTTTTCATCTCGGACTCTGGAAGCATTGTATCTCAATCAATCTCGAAAAATATCAGCAAAAAAAAAAACTAGCTTGCAACGGACTTTAGCTAGATCTATGATGAACTTTCAATGTATGATACAAAAATAATACTTCTTTCAACAGATCATTAGCCTTTGAGCAGAATTGTTTTTAACTTACCAGGAAGTGTTATCGAGCCGACCGCTTTCAGTTTCATGGGGATTGAATGAACTCTCACTCTCAGAATCATCTGACCCGTCAGAGTAAAGACAAGATCCATGTTCATGTGAATTTCCAGCTATCGGTTCGAATTGATAGGGTCTAACTTCACATCTCTGTGAAACATCGGGAATGTCACTGTCGATGGTGTCCATTTCGGTAACCTGTTTACATTAGATACCCAAGCGCTGGCTCCTTGAAAAGTTTTTGTGACGTCACGGGTCACGTGACCGCTTAGCTAATTAACTAATTAATTCATTGTTTTACGCTGATGTATAAAAAAGTTGAATAATGTGATGATTTTCACATTTTTGATGCCCTGCAGTGATTTAGATGGCATTTCTTATGTCCTTTATACATAATTATACCCAGAAAAAAATCCATGTCCCATGTCCTTTAAGACAAAGCACCATGCCACTCACAATCTCTCTCTCTCTCTCTCTCTCTCTCTCTCTCGGTCTCGCTTTCTGTCATCGCACAATGCTACAAAGGTGTGATTGCACAGATGGTGTAGTGTAAATAAGGAGAGAATAAAAATACGCACCCGAACAAACACATGAACAAAGAAACATCTGCAATTAGACAAATTCATGCCTCATACAGACATTATTAGAAGGTTCAGGAAGCATTTGACTGGTTCAAAGAAAATCAGATTGTAATATCCAGAAATATTCTGCTGTAATAATACTTGGCTTAAAAGTGTGACTCAACTGTTCTTCACTTACTGTTCCTAGTTAAAAAATTATGCAATAATAATAAACATTATTATTAACAAGAAGACAGAGTCATCTATATCCCCCGCCCTATATACCAACTATATACCAAGTTTCAAGATATTATTTGGCACATTTCTTAAGTTCTGCTGCAGGAAACCAACCCTACCTCTTTACACTGACCTCAGCAGCCCATGGCATAGTTTTCAAGTTCTGCTCCGGAAACAAAACCAACCCCTAAGACTAACCTGTGAGGCTAAGTCTGAAATTGTTTCTATGGAAACATGAAAAATTAAAATTTCTTAGTATGAAAAGGCACATCTACATCACCTTATTAATACGTATACCAAGTTTCAAATCTGTATCATGAATAGTTTTGGATATATGCTCTGGAAATGAATATTGCCTTTAGAAACTAAGTCAAAATCTATTTTTTATGTAAAAATTTGAAAAATAAATACTTTTTTCAAAAATCCAAAATAGCAAAAAGCACCAGTTCACATGTTGCTTGATATGTATACAAAGTTTCATGAAGATATCTTCAGTAGTTTTAAAGATATGGCCTGGAAACGGAAACGTGACCGGACGGACGGAACCCATTTCTATATTCCCCACCAAACTTTGTCTGGGCGGGGGATAATTATTATTCTCATCTCATCTCATTATCTCTAGCCGCTTTATCCTTCTACAGGGTCGCAGGCAAGCTGGAGCCTATCCCAGCTGACTACGGGTGAAAGGCGGGGTACACCCTGGACAAGTCGCCAGGTCATCACAGGGCTGACACATAGACACAGACAACCATTCACACTCACATTCACACCTACGGTCAATTTAGAGTCACCAGTTAACCTAACCTGCATGTCTTTGGACTGTGGGGGAAACCGGAGCACCCGGAGGAAACCCACGCGGACACGGGGAGAACATGCAAACTCCGCACAGAAAGGCCCTCGCCAGCCCCGGGGCTCGAACCCAGGACCTTCTTGCTGTGAGGCGACAGCGCTAACCACTACACCACCGTGCCGCTGGGGATAATTACATTATTATTAATATTTCTGTAAGCAAAAAGGTTGCAGGGACGTTGTAGGAACGTTTATGAATGTTCTGAAACCACCCTGGCAGACTGACCTTTCTTGGAACTAAAACATTTAGAAAATTGTCGACTAACCCAAGATTGTCAGATGGGGGACACACACACACACACACACACAAAAGAAGACACAGTCCAAATCTGTGCAAATTCACAACTCCATATAAATTATTGGCTGGACAGATGAACAAAATAACAGCCGAGAGAGAGACACAGAGAGAGAGAGAGAGAGAGAGAGAGAGAGAGAGAGAGAGAATGATGATGATGATTATGAAAGAGAGAAAGGGATTGAAAAAGTAAAAGCTTGTAAATGCTTATGCATGTGTGACATTAAATGTAGACATGCATCTTCTTCCTTATTTTCTTACACTTCCTCTTTTCTCCAAGGACGTGTGTGTGTGTGTGTGTGTGTGTGTGTGTGTGTGTGTGTGTGTGTGTGTCTGCCAGCCAAGAACTAGGCTAAAGCAGCAGGTGTATGTCAGACTGCCTACCTGTGGCAGGGGAACAGGAGGTGTGTGTGTGTGTGTGTGTGTGTGTGTGTGTGTGTGTGTGTGTGTGTGTCTGGGATATGCAGCAGACCTCTTTATGTCTTGGCTCTCTTAGACTCCACGTCAGAGCATCCAGTCTTGTGTGTGTGTGTGTGTGTGTGTGTGTGTGTGTGTGTGTGTGTGTGTGTGTGTGTGTGTCCCAGTTGGAGGTCCAGACGAAAGGACTAATTCCAGAGTCTGGCCTCATTCAATGGTTCTCCACTATTAGGAATCGAGAAACACGAGCGCTGACTCCCTGTAGGGGAACTGAGAGGGCACATTTATTTTTAATACTGCAACAACAGAAGCAATGTGCCAACATTACTGGTACCTGATCAACTCTGGTTTAAAAATAAAAACCTGTAGGACGTGTCCCAAACCATTCAGTTCTTGGTTCCATTCAAGTGCGATCAAACTGTTTCACTGTTTATATGCTGGCCAAATAAAATATTCATTTCTGATCGATTAGCTGGAAGGTATGCATAAATTCCTAATATCAGTTCATCTTAAAATTAGACCAGATTATAAACTCAGTTCAACACTCAATCAGTGTGCCTTAGACTTTATGATCAAATCAGAACCATGATGAAAGACATGGCTAACATTTTACGCTTTGCCAGTATTTAAAGAATATTGGCTGGCTTTTTTTTTCATGGTATATCAGATATACTCCATTCAAAAAATCCTTCCCACACCATGTGGCGCATAGGGCGGCGCCGATCTCCGTAGCCCTCGGCCTCTGACCTATGACATAGCTAGGGTTACAGTGGGGGGCTGGTCCTCTGGTAACCGCGAGAGTTTGACTCCCCACTCACATCTGTATTGCAGCGTGCCTTGCCAGACAGCAGTAGGCATCATTTTTATGATGACCCGACCGTGAGTAGAACTCACAATCTCCTGACTGAGAGGCGGACACGCTAATCACTAGGCCACTAACTGGTATACTCCATTCAGCTAGCGTGATATTGAACGAATCGAAGACAAGTAGCTGAATGGAATATATCTGATATACTATGAAAAAAGTCAGCCATTATTATTATTATTATTATTATTATTATTATTATTATTATTATACATACACATTCCTTTCAGGTGTTCAACATGTCTTTCTCTTTCAAAATTCTCTCAAAATCTTCCATATTTAATGAAGCAAACCTGGTGGCCATGTTTGTTTACAAATTGTCACAGTCACTTGCTAGTGCGGAAGTTTTACTTCTCTGATGTGTAACGTCATGCTGTCTTGACGACCATGCACTATCGTACACCATATTCAATGCTCATTCTCCATTGGGTAGACTGACATAATATATGTAGGATAAGCGATATGCTAACAATTTTGCATGCAGAAAAAGTGCATGGTTTTACTACTGCTAGATTTAAAGGCATTGTATTGTACAGGCTGATGGGGAAAGGTGCATATATGCAAACTTAATGAAGGGCAATTTCAAAATCATACTGCCAATAGCTAGGGTCAAAACAAACAAACAAACCATAAAACCCAGAAAGGTAACACCACGTGAGGGAAACTCAAGGTCAAGAACAGTAGCAGGCAAGAATATGGGACAGAAAAGTTAATGAAAACCAGTTTCACCAATTACAACCAACGAGACTTTACAAAGGACCAAGGACCAGAGGTGGACGATAACGAAGTACATTTACTTGAGTACTGTACTTAAGTACACTTTTTGAGTATCTGTACTTTACTTGAGTATTATTTTTTGGAAACTTATGATTTTGTTAGTTTTTTCTTTTTGATCAGACATCTAATTTTTTAGGTTTGTTTACCTGACATGTTTCGACGTACGACTGTCGTCTTCCTCAGAGTGTCACCGGATGTTATTGGTGACGCATCTTTTATCAGCTGATGTTTCCGAAGGCGTGGCCTTCCTGTCTGGATTGACAGGTCGGTCACGCCTTCTACTGTCAGTTCGTCCCCTGCAAGATGGCACTTATCAAAAGCACTCACCGAAATAATTAAACCATTACTAGGACTCACAGACCAACACTGCAAAAACTCAAAACAACTGGCAGAAGAACTAAAAAACATAAAAATGCAACAAGACGAAGTTTTCATTTCACACGACGTCATATCTCTTTTCACCAGAACACCCACGGAAGCCACCATACAGGTAGTACAAGACAAATTAAAAACAGATAGGACGCTCAAGAAACACACAAACCTCACTGTACAAGACATCACTCAGCTCCTTCAATTCATCGCCACATCCACATACTTTCAGTTCAGGAACACAATTTACAGACAAAAGGAAGGTTTTGCCATGGGAGACCCACTATCAGCCATCATGTGCGGCTTTTTCATGGAAGACCTGGAGCAGAAAGCACTCACTACAATACCAGCGGAATACAGACCAACACTCTGGAAACGTTATGTGGACGACATACTGGACAAAGTAAAGAGGGGATACACTCAACAACTTACCGACCATCTCAATACTATAGACAATACCGGCAATATAAAATTCACACATGAAGAGGAAACGGAGCAGTCAATAGCATTTTTGGACTTAAAAATACATCACACAGAAGAGGGGGACATCAAAATAAAAGTACACAGGAAACCCACACACACCGACCAATATTTAAACTGGACTTCCGAACACCCCATAACGCACAAAATATCTGTAGTTAGAACATTACATGAACGCGCAGCAATAATTACAGATGCACAGGACAAAGAACAGGAAGAACAACATATACAACACGCACTGAAGGCATGTCAATATCCACAATGGGCAATATCCAAAGGGGCGGAACAGGTCAAAAACAATAAAACACAGAAGAAAGAGAAAAAACAAACCAACAAACAAGAACACGGGAGTAGTGACATTACCATACATCAGAGGAATAACGGAACGCATTCAAAGAGCAATGAGGAAATACAACATTAACACACCTGTCAAACCACACACAACACTCCATCAGATCCTGGTTCATCCCAAAGACAGAATACATCCGGACAACACCATATATGAGATTCCATGCCAATTATGCAATAAAACTTACATTGGGGAGACAGGAAGGAGTTTCAACACAAGAAAAAGTGCGAAAAGGAGACAGCTACAAGACAAACCCGAACAATAAAAGAAAAGGCACAACAGGAAAATTATAAGTCAGCCATAACAGATCATTGCAAAAGGGAAAATCATATTATGGACTGGGGGATTGCCAGAGTCATCCGCACAGAAGATAATAAACATCAGCGCTGGATCAGAGAGGCCATAGAGATCCGTAAGCGAAGTCTGAGGACCATCAACCGAGATGAGGGAGCATACATGCTCTCCCATACCTGGAGTGCCATCTTGCAGGGGACGAACTGACAGTAGAAGGCGTGACCGACCTGTCAATCCAGACAGGAAGGCCACGCCTTCGGAAACATCAGCTGATAAAAGATGCGTCACCAATAACATCCGGTGACACTCTGAGGAAGACGACAGTCGTACGTCGAAACATGTCAGGTAAACAAACCTAAAAAATTAGATGTCTGATAAAAAAGAAAAAACTAACAATATTCAATATAAGACATAATGAACGTAATCGAAAGAAAAAAAAAACTTATGATTTTAACTTCACTACATTTGAAAGACAAATATGGTACTTTTCACTCCTCTACATTGCTATCAAGGTCCTCGTTACTCGTTACTATGAAGCAGCTTTGAAAGTGGATGTTTTTTCTTTTCTTTTCTAAAACATGATTGGTTTTTTCGCAGGTAACACTGAGACAGTCTATCAGTAATCACTAGGGTCACGTCACGTCCAGAGACTGTATAAAATCAAGTTCAATTTCTTAGCAGTATTATTTGAACACGATTGGTTGATGGCAGAACGGAAGGAGATGGTTTTTCTGGAGAATGCACGCACCCATGGCCATACCTAGAACCCATTTTCAGTTTTCTGAAAGGATTAAAAATTCATTTTGTTTTAAACGTTTGCTTTGTTTGCCGAAAACGAACCACATCACAGCCTACAAAAACTCGCCGTCCAACCTGCGGAACCATATTGAGGGATGTAAATGTTTTATTCCAAGAGAAAGCTTGCAATGAAGTGGTCTGTGCTTTTAGAGCTAGCGATAACGTTGCAATAGCTATGCAGTCTGGTTAGTCAAACAACTTTCTGTGGATTTGCCCGCCAAGTTGCTACAGCCTTGTCCACGGCTAACGTTAACACATAGCTAGTTAACTTGGACACTGTTAGTTAGCATGTAAAAACGGAGTTACGCTAACATGAATAGCGTTAACTTATCTGAAGTCCTTTCAGAAATATGGTTTAGCATAATCCTGCCAAATAAACAGAATATAGAAATCTTTCTTTTCTAGTAGCGTTAGCTACCCAATATGATTTCGAGTTTGAAAAGAGTTTGCTAGCATGTCAGGTGGAGTTTCACTGACTAGCTACTGTAGCTTAACGTTAAACCACCATGATGGCACAGCATGCGTTCATGTTGTGAATTCACAGTTCTGTCTTTGGTAACGGCGTTAGGTTTTGTAAGCGTTGTGGCAATAATACAACAATGCGTTTACAGAAAATGTACTTTTAATACTTAAGTATTTTTAAAAGCAAGTGCTTCAGTACTTTAACTTAAGTAAAAATTTGACTGGACAACTTTCACTTGTATCGGAGTAACGTTTAACCAGTGGGATCTGTACTTTGACTTAAGTAATGAAGTCGGGTACTTTGTCCACCTCTGCTAAGGACAAACTAAATAAGGCGAAACACAGAACGTCTGAAGATGTTTTAGGGTAACAAACCATTCATAAAACAAGGTAAAGGCAGGACTGAAACCAAAACAAAGCCACGTGGCCATAACAAACAAAAGCACATGGTATGAATGAGAACGATCGCTCGCAAGGAAAATTCATGACATGCACACAAGATTAGTGACAGTCGCATTGTGCGTTTGGGAACAGGACTGGTTTTATCGACCACTAAGCTGCAGACATGGCAATCCTCCATTTTCACAGTGTTTATTCAGCGTTGCTATTGATTTGCTTCCTTCCTTTGTTCACCCTTGAGCCTTCTTGCTTTGTGCTACATAAACCAACTCCATGGACATTACTGATGCATGTAAGACAATGTTAGCTTTGTCTTCTGTAGACACGGAACAATCCCAAGGAGGACGTAAGCACTGACTTAACACATTATGATTGAACCTTTCATTTTTTAATTAGTAATCTGACAAGTGAGTGTAACTCCCTGTCTGTGATATGCATGCAAAGTCCTTTGCTCTCAAATGAAACATGATAATATCAGGCTGAACGCTAATCCATCTGAATGCTACCGGTAAGACTCTTTCTCCCTTCTGCAGGTTAATGTTAGCCTTATTGAAATGCAGCCCCTCCACGTCAAAGGTGCATGCCATTAAAAATAATCGTGACAGAAAGTCGGCTTGAACTAATGTGCTTTCCAAAACCGTCCTGTACACAAACGACTCATAGCTGAGTTTACCGTCGGCAAACTTTTCAATTAAATCTGACCTTGGACGAGAAGTGGAAGGCCAGGAACTGGATACACTTGGCTGATTCCAATATGAAAAGTAATCTAATAGATGATCAGATGCTGTTTCCAGTCTCTATACAAACCCTTCTTTCAATGGAGTTCAATCAAATCTCCTCAAGTATTAATCAGTTAGTTGTTGTGCAATAATACAATTGGCATGATCAAGGTGAGGGAAAGAAGGGGTCAGGAAAAATTATTGAAATTCATCTCACTAACACAGCACATAATGAAGGAATAAAACACTTAGTGGAGCGCTGGTACAGGAAAAATAATTAACAACGGGGTGGTGTGATGTGTCTCGAGTTACTGGTACAACCCAGAACTTGATTCAGTTCCAAAAAGCATGTCTTGAAGTGTTTTATTCCTTATGCCACAGCAATTTGCCAATGATTTTGCTAAACATTTTATGAATTAAATAATGACATTTTGTACAACCCCGATTCCAAAAAAGTTGGGACAAAGTACAAATTGTAAATAAAAATGGAATGCAATGATGTGGAAGTTTCAAAATTCCATATTTTATTCAGAATAGAACATAGATGACATATCAAATGTTTAAACTGAGAAAATGTATCATTTAAAGAGAAAAATTAGGTGATTTTAAATTTCATGACAACAACACATCTCAAAAAAGTTGGGACAAGGCCATGTTTACCACTGTGAGACATCCCCTTTTCTCTTTACAACAGTCTGTAAACGTCTGGGGACTGAGGAGACAAGTTGCTCAAGTTTAGGGATAGGAATGTTAACCCATTCTTGTCTAATGTAGGATTCTAGTTGCTCAACTGTCTTAGGTCTTTTTTGTCAAATCTTCCGTTTTATGATGCGCCAAATGTTTTCTATGGGTGAAAGATCTGGACTGCAGGCTGGCCAGTTCAGTACCCGGACCCTTCTTCTACGCAGCCATGATGCTGTAATTGATGCAGTATTTGGTTTGGCATTGTCATGTTGTAAAATGTAAGGTCTTCCCGGAAAGAGACGTCATCTGGATGGGAGCATATGTTGCTAGAACCTGGATATACCTTTCAGCATTGATGGTGTCTTTCCAGATGTGTAAGCTGCCCATGCCACACGCACTAATGCAACCCCATACCATCAGAGATGCAGGCTTCTGAACTGAGCGCTGATAACAACTCGGGTCGTCCTTCTCCTCTTTAGTCCGAATGACACAGCGTCCCTGATTTCCATAAAGAACTTCAAATTTTGATTCGTCTGACCACAGAACAGTTTTCCACTTTGCCACAGTCCATTTTAAATGAGCCTTGGCCCAGAGAAGACGTCTGCGCTTCTGGATCATGTTTAGATACGGCTTCTTCTTTGAACTATAGAGTTTCAGCTGGCAACGGCGGATGGCACGGTGAATTGTGTTCACAGATAATGTTCTCTGGAAATATTCCTGAGCCCATTTTGTGATTTCCAATACAGAAGCATGCCTGTATGTGATGCAGTGTCGTCTAAGGGCCCGAAGATCACGGGCACCCAGTATAGTTTTCCGGCCTTGACCCTTACGCACAGAGATTCTTCCAGATTCTCTGAATCTTTTGATGATATTATGCACTGTAGATGATGATATGTTCAAACTCTTTGCAATTTTACACTGTCGAACTCCTTTCTGATATTGCTCCACTATTTGTCGGCGCAGAATTGGGGGGATTGGTGATCCTCTTCCCATCTTTACTTCTGAGAGCCGCTGCCACTCCAAGATGCTCTTTTTATACCCAGTCATGTTAATGACCTATTGCCAATTGACCTAATAAGTTGCAATTTGGTCCTCCAGCTGTTCCTTTTTTGTACCTTTAACTTTTCCAGCCTCTTATTGCCCCTGTCCCAACTTTTTTGAGATGTGTTGCTGTCATGAAATTTCAAATGAGCCAATATTTGGCATGAAATTTCAAAATGTCTCACTTTCGACATTTGATATGTTGTCTATGTTCTATTGTGAATACAATATCAGTTTTTGAGATTTGTAAATTATTGCATTCCATTTTTATTTACAATTTGTACTTTGTCCCAACATTTTTGGAATCGGGGTTGTACATTTTATTAATTTATAATTACATTTAATGTTTTGGAACATCCACAAGACTAGTGAGTTTTGTTTAAAACTTATATTATAGCAGCTATAAACAGTCATCCATTCACTGGCCTCTCTTTTATTCTCTTTTGTAACGTGAATAAGACAAAAACGCAAAATGAAGATTTTTTAGTGAAGCATTGCCGATGGACACTCTTTTCGAAAATTCTTAATAAACGTCCTCTCAGAAATGTTTAATTAAACAGAACAGTAAAGCCGCTGTGTACACTGTCACAATAGAAACAATAATGTTTCAGAATGAGTGCATAATACAAGCTTTGCTTAATACTGAAATATACTATGATGCTACGATTTGAGACTTCATCTTAATGTAACGGTCATGGTATGTTGGATGTGTGGCTCCTCCCAGAGGGAGATGAAACCCTGTGATGAACTAAGGAGTCTTGTCGGCATTGACTCTATTGAAAACGAGGTACAACGCTGTCGATTACATTGGTTTGGCCACGTAGAGAGATGTGATGAAAGCAACTGGTTGAAACGAGTCCAGTGCCTAGAGGTGAATCGTGGCTGCTATTGGAAAACCTGGCATCAAGTTGTTGATCAAGATCTACGATCCAAAGGAATATCCAGTTGCCTTGCACAAGATCAAGTCAAATGGAGGAAACACATCAGACGACAGTCCAACCCATGCTTGCATGGACTAATAAAGGACTAGAAAGATGATGGTGATGATGATAAGGAGGATGATGATGATAAACCCTGCAGATGTTTACCTCTGCCAATTTTCTTGGAGAAGGTTATGTTTCTGTGGCCCCTCCTTGAACTGCCACCTTATTGTGGTGGAGGGGTTTGTGTGCTTGAATGATCCTAGGAGCTATGTTGTCGGGGGCATTATGCCCCTGTCAGGGTTTCCCAAGGCAGACAGGTCCTAGGTGACAGGCCAGACTAAGAGCAGTTCACCAAAACCCCTATGGAGAAAAATCCGAGGACCGTGACGTCGCCCGGGATGACGCAGCCGGGGCCCCACCCTGGAGCCAGGCCCGGGGTTGGGGCTCGTATGCGAGCGCTTGGTGGCCGGGCCTTTGCCCATGGGGCCCGGCCGGGCTCAGCCCGAAGAGCTGACGTGGGCCCGACCTCCTGTGGGTTCACCACCCACAGAGGTAGCAGTAGGGGACTGGTGCAATGTGGATTGGGTGGCAGTCGAAGGCAGGGGCCTCGACGACCTGATCCCCGGACACAGCGGCTGGCTGTTGGGACATGGAATGTCACTTCGCTGGGGGGGAAAGAGCCTGAGCTTGTGCGGGAGGTTGAGAGGTACCGGCTAGAGATAGTCGGGCTCACCTCCACGCACAGCTTGGGCTCTGGAACCCAGCTCCTCGAGAGGGGCTGGACTCTCCACTTCTCTGGAGTCGCCCGTGGTGAGCGGCGGCGGGCTGGTGTGGGCTTGCTTATAGCTCCCCAGCTCAGCCGCCATGTGTTGGAGTTTACCCCAGTGAACGAGAGGGTCGCCTCGCTGCGCCTTCGGATTGGGGAGAGGGCTCTTGCTGTTGTTTGTGCCTATGGCCCAAATAGCAGTATAGAGTATCCGGCCTTCTTGGAGTCCCTGGGAGAGATACTGAGGAGTGCTCAGACTGGGGACTCCATTGTGTTACTGGGGGACTTCAATGCTCACGTGGGAGATGACAGTGACACCTGGAGGGGCGTGGTTGGGAGGAACGGCCTCCCCGATCTGAACCCGAGTGGTGTTTTGTTATTGGACTTCTGTGCTAGTCACGGTTTGTCCATAACGAACACCATGTTCGAGCATAGGGGTGTCCATAAG
Organism: Neoarius graeffei; assembly: GCF_027579695.1. Lineage (NCBI taxonomy): Eukaryota > Metazoa > Chordata > Actinopteri > Siluriformes > Ariidae > Neoarius > Neoarius graeffei. The sequence continues at coordinate 52,731,119 of NC_083589.1, forward strand.
TGCACGTGGCACCAGGACACCTTAGGTCGGAGGTCAATGATAGACTTTGTAGTCGTTTCATCTGATCTCCGGCCCTATGTCTTGGACACTCGGGTGAAGAGAGGGGCTGAGCTGTCAACTGATCACCACCTGGTGGTGAGTTGGATCCGCTGGCGGAGGAGGAAGCTGGACAGACCTGGCAGGCCCAAACGTATGGTGAGGGTCTGCTGGGAACGTCTGGCCGAGCACTCTGTCGGGGAGGTCTTTAACTCCCACCTCCGGGAGAGCTTTTCCCAGCTTCCGAGGGAGGCGGGGGACATTGAGTCTGAGTGGACCATGTTCTCTACCTCCATTGTGGATGCAGCTGTTCAGAGCTGTGGCCGCAAGGTCTCCGGTGCCTGTCGTGGCGGCAATCCCCGAACCCGGTGGTGGACACCAGAAGTAAGGGATGCCGTCAAGCTGAAGAAGGAGTCCTATCGGGCCATGTTAACCTCCAGGACTCCCGAGGCAGCTGACGGGTATCGGCAGGCCAGGCGTGCTGCAGCTCGGGCAGTTGCGGAGGCAAAAACTCGGAACTGGGAGGAGTTCGGGGAGGCCATGGAGAAGGACTATCGGTCGGCCTCGAAGAAATTCTGGCAAACCGTCCGGCGCCTCAGGAGGGGGAAGCAGTACTCTGCCAACACTGTTTACAGTGCGGGTGGGGAGCTGTTGACCTCGACTGGGGACATTGTCGGGCGGTGGAAGGAATACTTTGAGGATCTCCTCAATCCCACCGTCATGTCTTCCACTGAGGAGACTGAGGCTGATGACTCAGAGGTGGACTCGTCCATTACCCAAGCCGAAGTCACTGAGGTGGTTTGCAAGCTCCTCGGTGGCAAGGCACCGGGGGTGGATGAAATCCGCCCTGAGTATCTCAAGTCTCTGGATGTTGTGGGGCTGTCTTGGTTGACACGCCTCTGCAACATCGCGTGGCGGTCAGGGACAGTGCCTCTGGAGTGGCAGACTGGGGTGGTGGTCCCTCTTTTTAAGAAAGGGGACCGGAGAGTGTGCCCCAATTATAGGGGAATCACACTTCTCAGCCTCCCAGGGAAGGTTTACTCCAGGGTACTGGAGAGGAGAATTCGACCAATAGTCGAACCTCGGATCCAGGAGGAACAATGCGGTTTTCGTCCTGGTCGCGGAACACTGGACCAGCTCTATACCCTTCATAGGGTGCTCGAGGGTTCATGGGAGTTTGCCCAACCAGTCCACATGTGCTTTGTGGATCTGGAGAAGGCATTCGACCGTGTCCCCCGTAGTATTCTGTGGGGGGTGCTTCGGGAGTATGGGGTTCGGGGCTCTTTGCTAAGGGCTGTCCGGTCCCTGTACGAACGGAGCAGGAGTCTGGTTCGCATTGCCGGCAGTAAGTCAGACCTGTTCCCAGTGCATGTTGGACTCCGGCAGGGCTGCCCTTTGTCACCGGTTCTGTTCATAATTTTTATGGACAGAATTTCTAGGAACCACAGGATTTCATCTCTGCTTTTTGCGGATGATGTTGTCCTGTTGGCTTCTTCAAACCAGGACCTTCAGCATGCACTGGGGCGGTTTGCAGTCGAGTGTGAAGCGGCTGGGATGAGAATCAGCACCTCCAAGTCCGAGGCCATGGTTCTCGACCGGAAAAGGGTGGCTTGCCCTCTCCAGGTTGGTGGAGAAGTTCTGCCTCAAGTGGAGGAGTTTAAGTATCTCGGGATCTTGTTCACGAGTGAGGGAAGGATGGAGCGTGAGATCGACAGGCGGATCGGTGCAGCCTCCGCAGTGATGCGGTCGCTTTACCGGTCCGTTGTGGTGAAGAAGGAGCTGAGCCAAAAGGCGAAGCTCTCAATTTACCGGTCGATCTACGTTCCGACTCTCACCTATGGTCATGAGCTTTGGGTAATGACCGAAAGGACAAGATCGCGGATACAAGCGGCCGAAATGAGTTTCCTTCGCAGGGTGGCTGGGCGCTCCCTTAGAGATAGGGTGAGAAGCACAGTCACTCGGGAGGAGCTCGGAGTAGAGCCGCTGCTGCTCCACATCGAGAGGAATCAGCTGAGGTGGCTCGGGCATCTTTTTCGGATGCCTCCTGGACGCCTCCCTGGGGAGGTGTTCCAGGCATGTCCCCCCGGGAGGAGGCCCCGGGGAAGACCCAGGACACGCTGGAGGGACTATGTCTCTCGGCTGGCCTGGGAACGCCTCGGTGTTCTTCCCGAGGAGCTGGCCGAGGTGTCTGGGGAAAGGGAAGTTTGGGCTTCCCTGCTTAGACTGCTGCCTCCGCGACCCGGTCCCGGATAAAGCGGAAGAAGACGAGACGAGACGAGACGAGAAGGTTATGTTTCCACCTCCATTTGTTTGTTTGCCTCTTCCCAACATAACTCAAAAAGTAGTGAACAGATTTTGATGACATGGTGAGGAAACGTGGGTCATGGGCCAAGGAACAATTGATTAGATTTTGATGCAAATCTGGATATGTATGCAGAGCCAGGATTTTTTTTTTGTGTGTGTGTGTGTGTGTGTGTGTGTGTGTGTGTGTTCCCAACATAACTCAAAACGTCGTGAATGGATTTTATTGAAATTTGGTATACAGATTTAGTATTACCTTAGGTTCAAGTAATTTGATTTTGATGTTGATAATATGTGTCTTGGTGGGGTATGCGCTCTACTAAATGCCCTTCGACAAACACCATTTCCAGAAAAGTTGGGATATTTTCCAAAATGCAATAAAAACAAAAATCCGTGACTTGTTAATTCATGTAAACCTTTATTTAACTGACAAAAGTACAAAGAAAATAATTTCAGTCATTTTACTGACAAACTTAATTGTATTTTGTAAATATAAATGAAGTTAGAATTTGATGCCTGCAACACACTCAAAAAAAGTTGGGAAAGAGGCATTGTATTACTTCACCTTTCCTTTTAGTAACACTTTTTAAGGGGGAACTGCAGTCATTTTAAAACTTGCTTTATTTCTTAATTAACGTGCTATTCAATTACATTTTCGGGTTTAGTAGCCTTATATCGTGACTCGTATTGGCAACTAATAGCAATTAAATATTGTACTTATCGGCCTATTCGGTTTTTAGCAATATTGAATGTTGTTCATTTGGTCCACGGCAGGCGTCGCTTATCCGTGCGATCTTCACGAGACTTGTGCGAGACTTTGAAACGTGAAGTGTCAGCCAGGTGTCAGTGCCGCCATTTTGAAAACTGTTTTCCAAACAAAATATGGCACAAAAACGAGTTTAAATGACGATTACTGCCTACTTTTTTCAAACTTTCCTGATTGCTATCAAAACAAACAAAACTTCCGGCTTGATTACATCAGCATTCGAAAGAGGGCGCGCGCGCCTTTTGTCCGAAATCACTCCCTACTCACTACATAGGGCACTATATAATGGGGACGCCATTTTGTAGTGCTGTCCGAAACCTTAGTGAGGATTAGTTACACCATATATAGTGCACTCAAAGTATCCCACAATGCATCATGAAAAGTAGTCTACAACCAATGGTCACTAACCAAAGCAATATATCCCATCATGAATTGCGGTTGTGCTGAAAGAAATCAAATTAAAAGTTTCAAATTTGATTTAATAAAAGGCAGCGGCAAAGAAGAAAGTATTCAGCCTTGATTTAAAAAAAAAAAACTGAAAGATGTAGGTACTTTGTATTGATTAATGTGGGAAATACGCTCCGTATAATATGGATTTATCACAAAAACACATGGATGTATTTATTATTTTGAAAACCCACCAGCCGACTGATCTGGCACGTTTTAATTGTGTGACAGTAATGACGTAAATACCAGCGCGACGGACTAGTGTCTGAAAGCATTTTTTCATTTTACCAATGAGCTCACTACGTGTATATAGTCCTCTATATATTAATTCACTATATAGGGAGTAGGGAGTAGTGAGCGAGTGAGCGATTTCGGATACAGGGAATGTTGGCAGATGTTGGTCACTTTGATTTCTGCTGTACGTTTTGCTTCCGTCTTACGATGTCTCGCACAGGTCTCAACGAATCTTGTTTACGGCCGTTGCTTTGACATATGGACTGATATATTACATAGCATATTTCAAACACTCATAACTTGCTATAGCAGTGACAAAATAGTGATCAAAAATGCATTCCTATATTTAATAAAATGAGATAAATAGAATTTTGAAAATAAAAAAATTGCCTTCAGTTCTTTTTTAATCGTATGCGAGCGAGGATACTAATTGTTGCAGTTTTGCAATTTGAATTTTTGTCCATTCTTGCTTGATACAAGAGTTCATCTGCTCAACAGTCTGTGGTCACCGTTGTCTGATTCTCCTCTTCATGATACGCCATACATTCTCAATAGGTGACAGATCTAGGCCGGTCAAGCACACACACTCTGTGTCGATGAAGCCACGCTGTTGAAGTCCCTTGCAGAATGAGGCCTGGCATTGTCCTGCTGAAATAATCATGGACTTCCTGGGAAGATACGTTGCCTTGATGGCAACATACCGGTATGTCTCTCTAAAATCCCAGTATATGCCTCTGCGTCAATGGTACCTTCACACACATGCAACTTACCCATGATGGCCCCCATACCATCACCTTTCTCTGATAACAAACTGGATGGTTGTGTTCACCTTTGGCACGGCAAACTCGACGTCCGGTTTTCCCAAAAGCAAGCTGAAATGTGGATTCATCTAACCACAGCATGTGTTTCCACTGTCTTTTGGTCCATTTGAGATGAGTCCGAGTCCAGAGAAATCGGTGGCATTTCTGCATAGACTTGATGAATGGCTTCCTTTTTGCGAAATACAGTTTCAGATTGCATTTCTGGATGCAGCGGCAGATTGTGTTAAGTGACAATGGTTTTCCAAAGTACTCCCGAGCTCATGTGGCTATATTTGTCACATTAGCATGACGGTTTCTCAGGCAGTGCTGCCTGAGGACTTGAAGGTCACGTACATTCAATTAACAGTTCTCTCACAAATTTTGGCACAAAGGGGTGAGCCACGACCCATCCTTGCTTGCAAAGACTCACCCTTTGGTGCATGCTCCTTTTATACCCAATCACGATACCCTCACCTGTTCCCAATGAACCTGCTTATTGTGGGATCTTCCTAAGTGGTGTTACTTGAATATCCTGTAAACGTTTCAGTCTTATTTTGTGTCTGTCACCACTTTTTTTAGTGTGTTACAGGCATCAAACTCTAACTTCGTGTATATTTAAAAAATACAATTAAGTTGGTCAAGAAAACTATTGGAAATCTTTCCTTTGTACTTTTGTCAGTTAAATCAAGGTTCACATGAATTAACAAAACACAGATTTAGTTTCCTTTTTTTCTTTGCTTTGTGTTTGTATGGAGTAAATTAATTTCATTTGATTTACTTGCTCTTTGCAGGGCTCCCTTTCAAAAGAGATTTTAAATTTCAATAGTACTCCACTCAATAAAAAGGATTATAAATTAAAACTTAAAAGGCACTCATTTCAGTCATTTTGGTCATGTAATAAAATGAAAATGTTTGGAGATGGCTTTTATAATGACAAGGTTTGTATGCTCCGGTTTGAAAATGTAACGTATCTGAAAATGTAATTGTTATTGTGAGTCTAAATGGCCAAAAGTTTGTGGATGAACTCAAGCAATCTGACCTCGTCCCCACTGAACACCTTTGGGATGAACTGGAACACTGACTAAACCCCAGGCCTTCTCATTCTATCAATGTCTGATCGCACTAATGCTCTCATGGATGAATGAACACAAATCCCCACAGCCTTACTCCAAAATCTAGTGGAAAGCCTTTTCAGAACAGTGGAGGTTATGACGAGAGCAAAGAAGGAAATAAATCTGGAATGAGATGTTCACCAAACTTTTGGCCTGGTTTTTAAATAAAAACAGAATGTGATAATTTTCAAATCCTTTTCAAATTTTAAATCGTAACCCTATATTTCATTGAAAATAGTACAAAGACAACATATCAAATGCTGAAACTGAGAAATTTTTATTGTTTTTTGAAAAATATATGCTCATTTTGAATTTGATGTCAGCAACACGTTTCAAAAGAGTTGGGACAGGGGCATGTTTACCACTGTGCATCACCTTTACTTTTAAAAACACTCTGTAAACATTTGGGAACTGAGGAGACCAGTTGCTGTAGTTTTGAAAGAGAACTCTTATCCCATTCTTGCCCAATATACGATTTCAGCTGCTGAACAGTTCGGGGTCTCCTTTGTCATATTTTGCGCTTCATAATGCACCAAATGTTTTAAATGGGAGACAGGTCTGGACTGCAGACAGGCCAGTTTAGCACCTGGACTCTCTTACTACAGAGCCATGTAGTTTTAAAATGTGCAGAAAGCGGTTTGGCATTGTCTTGCTGAAAGAAGGAAGGCCTTCCCTGAAAAAGATTTTGTCTGGATGGCAGGATATTGCTCTGAAACGTGTAGATATCATTCAGCATTAATGATGCCTTCCCAAATGTACAAGCTACCCATGTCATGTGCACTAATGCCCCCTCATACCATCACAGATGCTGGCTTTTGAACTGTGCACTGATAACAAGCCGGATGGTCCCTCTCCTCTTTAGCCTGGAGGACGTGGTATCCATGATTTCTAAACAGAATTTCTACTTTTGACTCATCAGATCTCGGGACAGTTTTCCACTTCATCTCAGTCCATCGTAAAAGAGCTCGGGCCCAGAGAAGGTGGCGGTGTTTCTGGATATTGTTTATATCTGGTTTTAACTTGCATTTGTGGATGCAGTAATGAACTGTTTTCACAGACGATGGTTTTCTGAAGTGTTCCTGAGCCCATACAGTGATTTCCACTACAGACACGTGTCTGCTTTTAATGCAGTGTCGCCTGAGGGCCTGAAGATCACAGGCATCCAGTGTCAGTTTTCAGCCTTGTCTCTTGCATACAGATATTTCTCCAGATTCTCTGAATGATATTATGTACCAACTATGTACCAACCAATTATGTACCAATGTATGGTATTATGTATTATGTAATTTTTTGTAATTTTACATTGAGGGACGTTATTCTTAAATTGTTGCACTGTTTGCCCACACAGTCTTTCACAGAGCGGTGAACCCATCCCCATCTTTACTTCTGAGAGACTCCGCCTCTCTGGGATGCTCTTTTTATACCCAATCATGATTTGTGTAATGCATGATTTGCATTACACAAATCATGCAAATCTTCACATTCTGTTTTCACAACCCCGATTCCAAAAAAGTTGGGACAAAGTACAAATTGTAAATAAAAATGGAATGCAATGATGTGGAAGTTTGAAAATTCCATATTTTATTCAGACCTGTTGCCAATTCACCAAATTCTTCTTCTTTTTTTTTTACCATTACACAACTTTTTCAGTTTTTTGTTGCCCCGTCCCAACTTTTCTAAAACGTGTTGCCGACATCAAATTCAAAATGAGCATATATTTTTCAAAAAAAAACAACAACAATAAAATTTCTCAGTTTCAACATTTGCTATGTTGCCTTTGTACTATTTTCAATGAAATATAGGGTTTCCATGTTTTGCAAATCTTCACATTCTGTTTTCACAACCCCGATTCCAAAAAAGTTGGGACAAAGTACAAATTGTAAATAAAAATGGAATGCAATGATGTGGAAGTTTGAAAATTCCATATTTTATTCAGAATAGAACATAGATGACATATCAAATGTTTAAACTGAGAAAATGTATCATTTAAAGAGAAAAATTAGGTGATTTTAAATTTCATGACAACAACACATCTCAAAAAAGTTGGGACAAGGCCATGTTTACCACTGTGAGACATCCCCTTTTCTCTTTACAACAGTCTGTAAACGTCTGGGGACTGAGGAGACAAGTTGCTCAAGTTTAGGGATAGGAATGTTAACCCATTCTTGTCTAATGTAGGATTCTAGTTGCTCAACTGTCTTAGGTCTTTTTTGCCGTATCTTCCGTTTTATGATGTGCCAAATGTCTTCTATGGGTGAAAGATCTGGACTGCAGGCTGGCCAGTTCAGTACCCGGACCCTTCTTCTACGCAGCCATGATGCTGTAATTGATGCAGTATGTGGTTTGGCATTGTCATGTTGGAAAATGCAAGGTCTTCCCTGAAAGAGACGTCGTCTGGATGGGAGCATATGTTGCTCTAGAACCTGGATATACCTTTCAGCATTGATGGTGTCTTTCCAGATGTGTAAGCTGCCCATGCCACATGCACTAATACAACCCCATACCATCAGAGATGCAGGCTTCTGAACTGAGCGCTGATAACAGCTTGGGTCGTCCTTCTTCTCTTTAGTCCGAATGACACGGCGTCCCTGATTTCCATAAAGAACTTCAAATTTTGATTCGTCTGACCACAGAACAGTTTTCCACTTTGCCACAGTCCATTTTAAATGAGCCTTGGCCCAAAGAAGACGTCTGCGCTTCTGGATCATGTTTAGATACGGCTTCTTCTTTGAACTATAGAGTTTTAGCTGGCAACGGTGGATGGCATGGTGAATTGTGTTCACAGATAATGTTCTCTGGAAATATTCCTGAGCCCATTTTGTGATTTCCAATACAGAAGCATGCCTGTATGTGATGCAGTGCCGTCTAAGGGCCCGAAGATCACGGGCACCCAGTATGGTTTTCCGGCCTTGACCCTTACGCACAGAGATTCTTCCAGATTCTCTGAATCTTTTGATGATATTATGCACTGTAGATGATGATATGTTCAAACTCTTTGTAATTTTACACTGTCGAACTCCTTTCTGATATTGCTCCACTATTTGTCGGCGCAGAATTAGGGGGATTGGTGATCCTCTTCCCATCTTTACTTCTGAGAGCCGCTGCCACTCCAAGATGCTCTTTTTATACCCAGTCATGTTAATGACCTATTGCCAATTGACCTAATGAGTTGCAATTTGGTCCTCCAGCTGTTCCTTTTTTGTACCTTTAACTTTTCCAGCCTCTTATTGCCCCTGTCCCAACTTTTTTGAGATGTGTTGCTGTCATGAAATTTCAGATGAACCAATATTTGGCATGAAATTTCAAAATGTCTCACTTTCGACATTTGATATGTTGTCTATGTTCTATTGTGAATACAATATCAGTTTTTGAGATTTGTAAATTATTGCATTCTGTTTTTATTTACAGTTTGTACTTTGTCCCAACTTTTTTGGAATCGGGGTTGCATTTATGTTTTACAGTGTCCCAACTTTTTTGGAATTGAGGTTGTATGAATGTTGTGACATCTGTAATCTGACTGGGACCTCTGCACAGCTGGAGTGCTGAGGAAAGCAAGTCTTCTTTGTCCATCATCCTTTTTTTTTCTATTGTAAATATCAAACTTCAATATAAACATCCATCTTTCCATTCCTGGTGAATCACAGCACGAGGCGGTAATAAGGAATTCAGGTATCTCTCGTCCGCATTGCTCACATTGACTCATACAAACGGACAATTACAAGAAAGGCTAAATGCTAATTGGCAGTTGTTGATTTTGGTGCATTTTGGGAATCGTTTATCTCTGATGGCTGGCAGCCGGTAATGATGCCTCGATTAGTGAATACGCTTAATTCATAGATACAAGTTTACCTACAGTAGATCTTGAGAGTTTCAGCTTTTATTGAAGTACAACTAAAAGACTCATGGGCAAGTATAAACAGACTGACAATTTGATTCACTGTCAAAACACTTTTTACCGACTTCATTTTCCCATTAAATTGACAGTTGACGGAACCACAACTATAAAAACGATTCTTTGCAGCACTATACACCAAGCCTACTCTTTCTCGTAAACATATAAAATGGACACACACACACACACACACACACACACACACACACTGCAATAGTCTACTTCAAAAAAGCACAGAGGAAGTTGAAGTAATCAAAGAAGAAACACATGAAAAGGTTTCTGTATAAAGAAACTTAAAAAAAAATTCTTCTCTTTTCCTCCAGGTTCACTGGGTTCCAATTCTTATCACACTTTTTCAACAGAAGTTGAGAGACAAATAGAGACTCAGTCAACTGGAATATTTCTGAACAAACTCCTACAAACTGATAAGGCTTTTCTTATGACTTCATTCATATCAAAATCTATTAAAAATCTAAATCATGCATATTAAAATTTAGACACATTTTTCATGAAATCTAGGCACACACACAAAAAAAAAAGCATCGTAAATGCGAAATCTACGGAAGCCGCAAGAGGCCATTCATATAATCTTTTTTTTATTCACTTTGTTATCCTGAGATAATGACATAATTAATTCAGGATCTCGAGAAAACAACACAACTAATTCGAGATCTCGAGAAAACAAAACAATTATTCCGTGATCTCAGCTGGATCACTGTATCTCCGTCGGTAGAGACGAAGCCGGGCCAGTCTTCTGTGGAGGTGCCGCGGACTAATTTTGAAATTATCCCTTATTAAAAGACTTAATGCAATCTCTCCCTGTGTCAACCCCTGATCAAAATATTGCCTTATTAGGTGATCGATTATTCCAGACATTCTAATGACCAAAGTTGCATCTATACAAAATGAGAAATAACCCCAAAGTCAGCATATCAAGTCTCTTGGCGCACCTGAATGAACCATTTCTCAGCTGTTTACTCGAGATCATGAAATAATTGTTTTGTTTTCTCGAGATCACGGAATAATTGTTTTGTTTTCTCGAGATCTTGAAATAACAGCTTTGTTTTCTCGAGATCTCAAATTAGTTGTGTTGTTTTCTCGAGATCCTGAATTAATTATGTCATTATCTCGGAATAACGGTTTTGTTTTCTCGAGATCTCGAAATAACGGTTTTGTTTTCTCGAGATCTCAAATTAGTTGTGTTGTTTTCTCGAGATCCTGAATTAATTATGTCATTATCTCGGGATAACAAGGTGAATAAAAAAAAAAGGATTATATGAAGGGCCTCTCTCAGCTTCCGTAGAAATCTTTTCTGGTACATGAGTGTTTAATATGACGCCCGTCTTCCCCCCGATGGCTGGTTGAGATATGAAATACTACATATTTGATCAGTCTATCTATTTTTAGTTTTTCCCTCCAAAGACATTTTGGAGGTTAGAAAAAAATTGAGGTTGGAAACCTTTTGGAAAGTCACTTCATTCGGATTCATTCGACCTGCGACTGCATTTCATGTGTGCAGTAACACACTCGGAGGAAAGCGCTATCTGCCCTCTTTCACATACATGAGCTCACAGATGCCTATGATCGATTGATTAGCATTGAAGTGATTGACAGGGAAGTGAGTATCACTGTCAGGAAGTCAGCGCTGAGATGGATGCAAGTGCAGAGAAGAGTTTATTTTACAGGTGCGCGATATAAAAATAGTGAGGCAAGGTCAGAGAAACAAATTGAAACAAACGAAACTGAAACAGAGTCATAACCAGAGTGCTAAATATGGCAAGGAGCAAACGTGAACAAGGAGACAGATACAATCATAATACTTCACCAGGTGTTAGTGATAACAGTGTCCTTATGTGCACACGCTGATTGCACTCCAAATCTGGAGCAGGTGTTTGCAATGATGAATCGTCCCAAGGGTGCACATACTGTACTACATGCTCTGAGCAGGGCACTTGAGCTGCGCCAGGCTCGAGCGTGCGAAGGCGTGACAATCACTATCCCTCCTACCCTGAGAGTGCAGCCAATTTTGCTCTCTAGGACTGCTGATGCAGATGGTTGTGGCACTGTTAGGATTGAACGACATATTAAAAATGAGATTTGGGATTAGGAGGTGGGGCTTATGGTAATCCAATTAAATAGCTATTCTTGCTCAAATATCTATGAATTTTGTATGAAATTGGGTCTGGTTGGAAGGATATCACCAAGCGTTTTTTTTTTTTTTTTTAATGTGTGTACTCAGATGTGTACTGTTTGGATAGAGATGATGTTCGTGAGCCATGTGACTTGGTGAGAAGACACTTCAGAAATACATGCGAGGCAAGATAACAAGGTTGTCACTCCAATTATTATTAAACCAAACTGAGTGCAATACACACTGCTCTACAGCAAGCATGCGTCAGTCATTTTCCCAGTAAAGATCAGAGAGCGTGCCTGAGAACCCAGCAAAGCTAAATGCTGCTCCGTTGCCTTGATCCTGCTCTGTTGCTCTTCCCTGCTGTGACCCCCCGCCTCCCTGCTGCTTCACACTAATTCATTCAATGCCTAGCACTGCATCTAGTCCATCATCTCACCAACCAGCTCTATGACAAATACATTTGGCTGAAACTCGCCACTCCACTGCCAGCCCTACTACAAAATGGAGATGATCCAAAATCCAAGCCTGTTTATGTTCATTCAGTTTTACATTAGGGCTTTCAAAATGTTGTCATGCGCAGAAGAACAAGCTGTTTGACTGAGCGGTGTTCTCGCTAGGCTAAGCGATGAGTGACCCTTACAAAAAAGAAGTTTATTCAAGTGTGCTTCTAGTATACGTCTTTTAAACTAAAAATAAGAGAGTATGAATTCAGTTTACTTTTTATTTACTTATCAGAGATATACTTAAAACTGTTAATATTATAGTCAGGCTGTCTGTTGTTGCCCAAATGAGGATGGGTTCCCTTTTGAGTCTGGTTCCTCTCGAGGTTTCTTCCTCATGTCGTCTGAGGGAGTTTTTCCTTGCCACCGTCGCCACAGGCTTGCTCATTGGGGATAGATTAGGGATAAAATTAGCTCATGTTTTAAGTCGTTCAAATTCTGTAAAGCTGCTTTGCGACAATGTTTATTGTTAAAAGCGCTATACAAATAAACTTGATTTGATTTGATACTTAATAAAGTTATACATACGTACGTATACTTGGCTTATACTGAAAAGTATATAGAAAAGTCTAAGTATATTAAGCTTATACTTCAACTTTTGATCAAGATATACTTAACAAAAGTGCAATAAAGTATTAAAATATTTGTGCCTTATGTTTAAGTGTACTTGCCCTGTAGGTGTGTAAAGCTTGGATGTCGATTTCAGTTGGCATTGCCATGTTTTTATACTTTGGCATTTAATGCAATGTTGCTTTAAATTTTGATTTTTAAAGAAAATGAATATGTTTTTAATCCTGAGTATCTGTTGTTATTTTGTGAATTCTTACCTTTATAACTTCATTGTACCTTAAGGTACAAAAGACTTAAGTTGTCTACTGGTAGTGTGCATGAGGTAAGGGTTAGGGCTAGAAAACTAATAGTATACCTAGAAGGGTAATTGCAGTAAACTTCAAAACTAAAAAGTGGACTAGATGTATATAACCAGTAACTAATAATATATTTCCAATATGCTATAAAGTATACAACTTTTACATAGCACTTTAGTTTATAAAGTACTTTTATAAACTAAAAAGTGGACTAGAAGTGTGTAATGAGTAAATCAATAGTATATTTCCAGTATACTACAAAGTATACTTTAGTAAACTAAAAAGTGGACTAGAAGTATAAAACAAGTAAACTCGTAGTATATTTCCAGTACACTACGAAGTATGCTTTTGTAAACTAAAGAGTGGACTACAAGTATAGAACTAGTAAACTATTAGTATATAAGTTTACTTGTGGTATACTTGCAGTACAAAATAAAAAAATACTAGTTGAATACTCAAAGTTTACTTCTCTTCGACAAAGTATACTGTTTATAAACTAAAAGTGGGTCAATTTAGTCCCAAGATGTATTAGATAAGTTTACTTACAGGTATACTGTAAGTACATTGATATCAGTATACTTGGTACACAAAAATATACTTAAGGAAATATATTTTAACTTTACTTACACTACCGTTCAAAAGTTTGGGGTCACTTTGAAATGTCCTTATTTTTGAAAGAAAAGCACTGTTCTTTTCAATGAAGATCACTTTAAACTAATCAGAAATCCACTCTATACATTGCTAATGTGCTAAATGACTATTCTAGCTGCAAATGTCTGGTTTTTGGTGCAATATCTCCATAGGTGTATAGAGGCCCATTTCCAGCAACTATCACTCCAGTGTTCTAATGGTACAATGTGTTTGCTCATTGCCTCAGGAGGCTAATGGATGATTAGAAAACCCTTGTACAATCATGTTAGCACAGCTGAAAACAGTTGAGCTCTTTAGAGAAGCTATAAAACTGACCTTCCTTTGAGCAGATTGAGTTTCTGGAGCATCACATTTGTGGGGTCGATTAAATGCTCAAAATGGCCAGAAAAATGTCTTGACTATATTTTCTATTCATTTTACAACTTATGGTGGTAAATAAAAGTGTGACTTTTCATGGAAAACACAAAATTGTCTGGGTGACCCCAAACTTTTGAACAGTAGTGTAAGTATACTTAATAAAATGAACTTGAAGTATACTTCTTTTTGATAAGGGGAGTGCCTGTGATGGAGCGCCGCCCTGTTTAATGATGGGCGGAAGAGAAGACCACGCCCTAACACACCACCTGAAAGGAGTTGGAACCTAAGAGATGCTACAATATTAATATACAAAAAACAAACAAACCAAAAAACCCCACATTAACCAAGGAGAGTATATAGTCAGCTGCAAAGGTCTAAGCTACTGTACGGAGAACTGAATTTTGCAGCTGTTCCTTATTATCCAAGAATATGCATTATTTAAAACAATCTTTTTTTTAACCTGAATAGGATATCAATGCATAAAATACATATCTGAAATACATCTATCTAACCTGTTTATGCAACATTTTGAGACCACGCACTTATATATACAGCTCTGTGCAGAAACTTTTGCATTTCTCTTCCAAAACTTGATATAAATATTCCTGACTAACTTGTATGCTCCTTCCTCGCTTTTATAACGCACTCTAACCAAAAATAACGTTCGTGTCGTCTCGGTTGTCATTTTCGGCTCGCTCATAACCCACCCCAAGCATCTAAGCCATATATGTTTGTATTATGTATTTGTACTTTATTTGGGATCAGAATAAAAATAGTGCGACACTTTGCCTTCTTTAATTTCCAATACAAAGAGGGGTGCAAACTTTTGCACTAAACTGAATAACCCATTTAGGCACTATATTTGGCCATATGGGGAAACAATAGGCACGGTACACAGATATGAGTGGCATGACAGATGGTAAACTGGTTGGAAATAATGGGTCTAAATGGGCACAAAACACAGAGCAAAAGGAGGAGAGTGTCATCTCGTGCCGTGTCGTGTGTGGTGGGTCAGAATGGAAGCAGCAGGAGGATGTCAGGGAGACACAAAAAGCAAGGAAAGAAAAAGAAGCAGGGTGAAAATGAGAGCCAGGAGTAAGAGAAGGTTTTTTTTTTTTTATTTATTATGTCCATGAAGCACACTTGACTTTTGAGAAACTTGGCTTGAGATGACTAGCATACTATATATGCGTGGCTTCTCGGAGTGTGTATTTCTGGTGATAGGGTGAGACCCCTGATTCCTAGTTAGACATGGATGCAAGTGCCTACTTTTTCATCTCATCTCATCATCTCTAGCCGCTTTATCCTGTTCTACAGGGTCGCAGGCAAGCTGGAGCCTATCCCAGCTGACTATGGGGCGAAAGGCGGGGTACACCCTGGACAAGTCGCCAGGTCATCACAGGGCTGACACATAGACACAGACAACCATTCACACTCACATTCACACCTACGGTCAGTTTAGAGTCACCAGTTAACCTAACCTGCATGTCTTTGGACTGTGGGGGAAACCGGAGCACCCGGAGGAAACCCACGCGGACACGGGGAGAACATGCAAACTCCGCACAGAAAGGCCCTCGCCGGCCACGGGGCTCGATCCCGGACCTTCTTGCTGTGAGGCGACAGCGCTAACCACTACACCACTGTGCCGCCCGTGCCTACTTTTTATTAACCAAAAAAGCCAAACAGAACAAGAGCTATAAGCTGAAATCAACTTATGAGGCCCAATGACACAAAACAAACGCACACCAGAATACAGAATAAACAGCGAAAACTCAGAAATTAAATAAGGGCGCTGATCAAGGGTGAAACACAAAACAGGAGAGTAGGATTAAGAGGACAGGTGACAGTGTCATGTGATCTGTTGTAGTCTGATGCAGAGGAGGGGAAATGAAGTCCACTGTGGCTAGGTTATGCAGGGGAGCCGCTAGAAATTATTTTGGGCCCTATGAAAGAATATAATGTTGCCCCTCCTTACGTTTCTGGTAAGCCGAATTCTTCATGAAGCCAATCTACTGATGGTTCACCATCAATTCTGCTTCCAACGTGCACAGCTAACGTTAGTGTTGGATTGGAAAGCAACGAACCTAACGCGGTGTCACGCTCTGGCTCCACCTACACAACATTGTACCATGGAATGAATAGGGAGAGGGGTGAAATATAAAGACTATCCCTCTGTCCGAAATCGCTCACTCGTTCACTGCTCCCTACTCCTTATATAGTGAATTACTACATAGAGGACTATATAGTGAGCTCATTGGTAAAATGAAAAAACGCTTTCGGACACTCGTCCGTCACGCTGGTATTTACATCATTACTGTCGCACAATTAAATCGTGCCAGATCAGTCGGCTGGTGGGTTTTCAAAATAATAAATACGTCTATGTATTTTTGTGATAAATCCATATTACAGTGGTGCTTGAAAGTTTGTGAACCCTTTAGAATTTTCTATATTTCTGTATAAATATGACCTAAAACATCATCAGATTTTCACACAAGTCCTAAAAGTAGATAAAGAGAACCCAGTTAAACAAATGAGACAAAAATATTATACTTGGTCATTTATTTATTGAGGAAAATGATCCAATATTACATATCTGTGAGTGGCAAAAGTATGTGAACCTTTGCTTTCAGTATCTGGTGTGACCCTCTTGTGCAGCAATAACTGCAATTAAACAATTCCAGTAACTGTTGATCAGTCCGACACACCGGCTTGGAGGAATTTTAGCCCGTTCCTCCGTACAGAACAGCTTCAAATCTGGGATGTTGGTAGGGTTCCTCACATGAACTGCTCGCTTCAGGTCCTTCCACAACATTTCGATTGGATTAAGGTCAGGACTTTGACTTGGCCATTCCAAAACATTAACTTTATTCTTCTTTAACCATTCTTTGGTAGAACGACTTGTGTGCTTAGGGTCGTTGTCTTGCTGCATGACCCACCTTCTCTTGAGATTCAGTTCATGGACAGATGTCCTGACATTTTCCTTTAGAATTTGCTAGTATAATTCAGAATTCATTGTTCCATCAGTGATGGCAAGCTGTCCTGGCACAGATGCAGCAAAACAGGCCCAAACCATAGTACTACCATCACCATGTTTCACAGATGGGATAAGGTTCTTATGCTGGAATGCAGTGTTTTCCGTTCTCCAAACATAACGCTTCTCATTTAAATCAAAAATTTCTATTTTGGTCTCATCCGTCCACAAAACATTTTTCCAATAGCCTTCTGGCTTGTCCATGTGATCTTTAGCAAACTGCAGACGAGCAGCAATGTTTTTTTGGAGAGCAGTGGCTTTCTCCTTGCAACCCTTCCATGCACACCATTGTTGTTCAGTGTTCTCCTGATGGTGGACTCATGAACATTAACATTAGCCAATGTGAGAGAGGCCTTCAGTTGCTTAGAAGTTACCCTGGGTCCTTCGTGACCTCGCTGACTATTACACGCCTTGCTTTTGGAGTGATCTTTGTTGGTCGACCACTCCTAGGGAGGGTAACAATGGTCTTGAATTTCCTGCATTTGTACACAGTCTGTCTGACTGTGGATTGGTGGAGTCCAAACTCTTTAGAGATGGTTTTGTAACCTTTTCCAGCCTGATGAGCATCAACAACGCTTTTTCTGAGGTCCTCAGAAATCTCCATTGTTCGTGCCATGATACACTTCCATAAACATGTGTTGTGAAGATCAGACTTTGATAGATCCCTGTTCTTTAAATAAAACAGGGTGCCCACTCACACCTGATTGTCATTCCATTGATTGAAAACACCTGACTCTAATTTCACCTTCAAATTAACTGCTAATCCTAGAGGTTCACATACTTTTGCCACTCACAGATATGTAATATTGGATCATTTTCCTCAATGAATAAATGACCAAGTATAATATTTTCATCTCATTTGTGTAACTGGGTTCTCTTTATCTACTTTTAGGACTTGTGTGAAAATCTGATGATGTTTTAGGTCATATTTATGCAGAAATATAGAAAATTCTAAAGGGTTCACGAACTTTCAAGCACCACTGTATACTGAGCGTATTTCCTACATTAATCAATACAATAATGCATCTTTCAGTTCTTTTTAAATCAAGGCTGAATACTTTCTTCTTTGCCGCTGCCTTTTATTCAATCAAATTTGAGACTTTTAATTTGATTTCTTTCAGCGTGACCGCAGTGCATGATGGGATATATTGCTTTGGTTAGTGACCATCGGTTGTACACTACTTTTCGTGATGCATTGTGGGATACTTTGAGTGCACTATATAGGGTGTAAATAATCCTCACTAAGGTTTCGGACAGCATTACAAAATGGCGTCCTCAGTATAGAGTATAGTGCCCTATATAGTGAGTAGGGAGCGATTTCGGACACAGGGTATCTATTCTAATAATTCTGCAGAAAATGGAAAACCAAACCAGAAGGTTGTTGTACAGTATTTGCTTGTTTTAAGAGACAAAATTATGATTAAAAAAAAAATTCATTAACTTACACATGGTAATAATGTTAATATTGTCCTCTGAGGGCCCTCTGTCAATGCTGGGCCCTTAGAATTGTCCTAACCCCCCCCCCAACCCCCAACAGCACCCCTGACGTTATGGCCGAAACAAGTGCTGATGTGACTATATATAAGATATCTGCCTAAAGAGGTACTGCACACTTAAATGTGTTTTTTGAGCTGAAAACTTAAGTAATTTATTCCTTCCTTCCTTCCATCCATCCATCAGGAGGTCATGACTTAATGGTTAGAGAAGTAGCTTTGGGACCATAAAGGTCACTGGTTTGATTCCTTGGACCAGCAGGAATGGCTGAA
The DNA here is from genome assembly GCF_027579695.1 of Neoarius graeffei. Classification (NCBI taxonomy): domain Eukaryota; kingdom Metazoa; phylum Chordata; class Actinopteri; order Siluriformes; family Ariidae; genus Neoarius; species Neoarius graeffei. The sequence goes on from NC_083589.1 coordinate 52,750,012, forward strand.
GTGCCCTTGAGCAAGGTACCCAAATCCCAACTGCCCTCCAGGCTGCTCTGGGTATATTGTACATCACTCTGGATAACAGCGTCTGCTAAATGACATCAGTGTAATGTAATATCTATCTATCTATCTATCTATCTATCTATCTATCTATCTATCTATCTATCTGATTCCAAAAAAGTTGGGACAAAGTACAAATTGTAAATAAAAACAGAATGCAATAATTTACAAATCTCAAAAACTGATATTGTATTCACAATAGAACATAGACAACATATCAAATGTCGAAAGTGAGACATTTTGAAATTTCATGCCAAATATTGGCTCATTCGAAATTTCATGACAGCAACACATCTCAAAAAAGTTGGGACAGGGGCAATAAGAGGCTGGAAAAGTTAAAGGTACAAAAAAGGAACAGCTGGAGGACCAAATTGCAACTCATTAGGTCAATTGGCAATAGGTCATTAACATGGCTGGGTATAAAAAGAGCATCTTGGAGTGGCAGCGGCTCTCAGAAGTAAAGATGGGAAGAGGATCACCAATCCCCCTAATTCTGCGCCGACAAATAGTGGAGCAATATCAGAAAGGAGTTCGACAGTGTAAAATTGCAAAGAGTTTGAACATATCATCATCTACAGTGCATATCATCATCAAAAGGTTCAGAGAATCTGGAAGAATCTCTGTGCGTGAGGGTCAAGGCCGGAAAACCATACTGGGTGCCCGTGATCTTCGGGCCCTTAGACGGCACTGCATCACATACAGGCATGCTTCTGTATTGGAAATCACAAAATGGGCTCAGGAATATTTCCAGAGAACATTATCTGTGAACACAATTCACCGTGCCATCCGCCGTTGCCAGCTAAAACTCCATAGTTCAAAGAAGAAGCCGTATCTAAACTTGATATAGAAGCACAGACATCTTCTCTGGGCCAAGGCTCATTTAAAATGGACTGTGGCAAAGTGGAAAACTGTTCTGTGGTCAGACGAATCAAAATTTGAAGTTCTTTATGGAAATCAGGGACGCCGTGTCATTCGGACTAAAGAGGAGAAGGACGACCCAAGTTGTTATCAGCGCTCAGTTCAGAAGCCTGCATCTCTGATGGTATGGGGTTGCATTAGTGCGTGTGGCATGGGCAGCTTACACATCTGGAAAGACACCATCAATGCTGAAAGGTATATCCAGGTTCTAGAGCAACATATGCTCCCATCCAGACGACGTCTCTTTCAGGGAAGACCTTGCATTTTCCAACATGACAATGCCAAACCACATACTGCATCAATTACAGCATCATGGCTGCGTAGAAGAAGGGTCCGGGTACTGAACTGGCCAGCCTGCAGTCCAGATCTTTCACCCATAGAAAACATTTGGCGCATCATAAAACGGAAGATACGACAAAAAAGACCTAAGACAGTTGAGCAACTAGAATCCTACATTAGACAAGAATGGGTTAACATTCCTATCCCTGAACTTGAGCAACTTGTCTCCTCAGTCCCCAGACGTTTACAGACTGTTGTAAAGAGAAAAGGGGATGTCTCACAGTGGTAAACATGGCCTTGTCCCAACTTTTTTGAGATGTGTTGTTGTCATGAAATTTAAAATCACCTAATTTTTCTCTTTAAATGATACATTTTCTCAGTTTAAACATTTGACATGCCATCTATGTTCTATTCTGAATAAAATATGGAATTTTGAAACTTCCACATCATTGCATTCCGTTTTTATTTACAATTTGTTCTTTGTCCCAACTTTTTTGGAATCAGGGTTGTATCTATCAGCATTGAATATTCTGAATACAAAATGGAAGTATCCATGATCAGTCTATATTCACAACTGAGCGAGAGAAAATATTTTTCGCATTAAAAATAAACTCAATTAATTCCCAGTTATTATTTAGATCAGTGGTAAGTGATAACATGTAAAACTCGCAACCAAGTTTATGTCTTTGCTTTGTAGAAATTCTCTTCTTTTCCCCTAACGTAGGTACATAAAAAAATTATTTAATGATTTATTTATTTTCGCAGCTGACCATGGCAACAGCTTTTAAATGACTAACAATATCATTTTGCTGTGATGTTGCTTCGTGCTCCATTGGTTTTGGTGGTACGTTAACGTTACATTCCTGCCATCAGCGTTCAGCGATCGCTGGGTAGAATGGATTTCACGCTTCCCTGATTGACTGTTAAAAATGTGTAGACTTGAGTAGGTAAGGGTAGATTATTAAGGACTTATTGCTTCACACATGAAATGTCTCTTTTTTTTATTTCGAGAAGCATCTTATCCTTATGCAACGTCATAAAAATATACCGCAGCATCTGTGTGAATACCATCTGGCTCAATGACAAATAAGGCGTTCAAAATTTCACCACCCAGAAAAAGTCAAGTGGTGCAACCATACGTTAATGAATTATATTTCAAGTTGTGTTATAAAGTTAATTACCACTACAGAAACTGTATAAATGACTAGTTTTGGTGTCTGCATTGCACAAGACATTGAATATTCTTTTTTTTTCATTATTATTTTATTTCAAATGATTTATTTAAAATGTTTGATCCACATGATGTCTACTTTTCATTTTTTTAAATAAAAAAAAATCCGATCTTTCATTAAAAGACACAAAATAGATTACAAAAGCTGTTGCAGTTACAGTTCTTACCTAATATCACAGTTTTACACAGAATTTCATCTCATCTCATTATCTCTAGCCGCTTTATCCTTCTACAGGGTCGCAGGCAAGCTGGAGCCTATCCCAGCTGACTACGGGCGAAAGGCGGGGTACACCCTGGACAAGTCGCCAGGTCATCACAGGGCTGACACATAGACACAGACAACCATTCACACTCACATTCACACCTACGGTCAATTTAGAGTCACCAGTTAACCTAACCTGCATGTCTTTGGACTGTGGGGGAAACCGGAGCACCCGGAGGAAACCCACGCGGACACGGGGAGAACATGCAAACTCCACACAGAAAGGCCGTCGCCGGCCCCGGGGCTCGAACCCAGGACCTTCTTGCTGTGAGGCGACAGCGCTAACCACTACACCACCGTGCCGCCCTACACAGAATTTATTTCTTTTAAATCGACGTTTTCTCTGGTTAAACTATTTGACTTTGTCATTGCGCCACCTGACTTTTCAGGCTCTTTTCAAATTAAACAGACATCTCCTTGGGTAACCATAGAAATCTTTGTGCTTGAAATCATATTTGAATATAAATGTTTCAAATAAATAAATAAATAAATAGTTTTCATGAGGTCATACCACATGACCTGGTAAAATGAACCAGAATCACCATAGCTCAATTTTGTCAATGCAAAATTAAAGCTAGATGGCTTTTTGATTAAAAAAAAAAAAGGCAAAATTAGTTCCGTATGAAATTTGGTCATTGTGATATACGTTTATTTCTGCAATATCTCAAAATATCAGGCCATTCTGTGGCTGGGAAGTTATTTAATTTGGGGGGATTAAAGCAAAGAATGTGCATGAAATCGCTTGCTTCATGCAGTCAAGCAGACAGAGGAAGTCCGTGTGCGCATGCGCAGGTTTACCTTCTTCTTCTTTTGGGTTTTACAGCAGCTGACATCCACAGTGTTGCATTACTGCCATCTACAGGTTTACCTTTGAGCGTGCACTGACAGTTCCGTCATTCTGTCGCTAAGCGAACAGCTGATCACACCGAGGTGCTCGCTGACCGCCGATATTTATTAGTTTGGTCCTGCGTTTCCTTTCCTTCATATATAACATAACGTCTTTTCTTCTCGCTTTCCGTGACTGTAGTCAGTCTTTCACATTTCGTTCGCACGCTCATGTCCTCCATTTTTCTCTCCTGTTTCAAATTTGTATCCCACAATGCCTTGCGCAAAGGGGGAAAGCCCACCATGTGATGCATGATGTACCTTGAACTGGGTCATGGTGAAGCAGGAAAAAATAGCGGAGAATTTAGGGCCACGTGGCCCTAAATGCATTAATTGTTCTATTTAAAAAATAATAAGAATAAAATTGGAAGTCTGTGATTCAAATTCAGTAGCTTTCGGTCCACTAAACAAAATAACTAATTGGGTGTCGGGGAAAATTCTTTTTATGACCTACACTTGAAAAATCTGAAAGGCAGTCTAGCTTTAATGTCACTTGAGGCCTTCTTAATGAAGCAGTACCTGACCCACTCTTTCTTCAAAGCATGTCAAAATAAAATTTGTTTTTTGGGGGGTAAATATTCAGCCATCAATATTTTTGAAGTATTCTTTCCAGCATATTTTTCTTTTTTTTTTTTAATGACTCAATGCTCTCATGTAATCAATTCTGGCACTGTGTTGGTGGAAAATGGCTAGGGCCGAGGACCTAAGCTTGCATTGTATGTATTGGATTCTTGAGGCATAATTGACCCCATATTAGTCCCTCATAAATGTCAAGAAGAACATGAGACAACAGCTACATGAGTGAAAAGAAAAGAGGGAATTAATTAGAGCACGATAACTCAGATCATCACCTCAGCCTTGCTTCTGCCAACCTCCAGCACCCAGCACATTCATTCCCACCGAGCCTTCCAAGATCCTCACACACCCCTACAATACTATTAAACTCCTTCTCAGATCATTGGCCTTAAGGTACTTCGTGTGTCTGTCTCATACATCACCCATCTCCTTGCTCAGCAGAGCCAGAGCAATCCATTCCAGGGTTAATCACGGGTAACCCCAGAGCAGACATCCGAGTGTAACGCGCCACCTTTGCAGGAACCTTCCTAGCTAATTAAGTTTCTCTCACAGGTCAGTAGTTGTTAGATACACCATCCTTCCTCAACGTCTCCTGAGAAGTGGTCTGGGAGCAAGTGTTTCAATGTGTGAGTGGATAAAGTAAAAAACAAACAAACAAAAAAAAACATGTTGTTACCACCCTGGAGTTGATTATTTTCCAGTAACAGTACATTCTGAAGTTGGTTATTAGCTTATCCGGCTGACAGGTTGATGAACTTATACCATCATGTGTTGTCCGTTGTCCGTCTGGCATTGTCCACATTTCATGGAAATCGCTTCTTCTCTCTCAATTCTTCACCGATTTTTATTCTTTTTGGCAGGAAGGTAGGTCTCCCTCAGGGCTTTGAACCAGAATTTTTTTCCTGTTGGTTCATTCCGAACAGAAACGGAATTTTAACGTTTCCGGTTTTGGGTTCCACCATTAAATAGACGTTCCCGAACCGGTTAGAACAAAAAAATTTCATTCCCGGAACGGTTAATTACGTTCCCTGTCAGCTGTTTAACAAATGGCTATAAAATTATGTCTCTGTCTCATCCAGCTTAAGCCAAATGTAGGCTAATTCTATTACAACCTTCATTAAATAAGACAAGAAATAATTCAAAACAATTATTTCAAATGTTGGCGATTTGGATTCTCAGTATGTCTTCCCATCTACACAAACAGAAAAAGTGCCAAAAATGAAAGATAATTCGTTTAGTGTGTTACCAAAGGCTAGTCAGGCCCTATAGAGGGCTACCGCATGACGTCACCGCGCCGCTAGATTTTGTTAGGCGCCATATTGGAAGACCAAGTACACATCTATGCAATTACATACATACATAAAACAAACTACACCTGAAATGTAGCCAGGGCCGGTTCTGCCCTAATCTGGACCCGGGTGCAACATCGCGCAACCCCCCCCCAAAAAAAAAAAAAACACCAGTCTAAATCAGGACAACCATCACATAACTATAACTATAAACATTTTATATCAACTATTTTAACTAAATGGGCTATAATAAATAAGCCTGCAGGCAGCCACGGCGGGCTGCCTCAGAAAAGTAACCATTCAATGACACAACTGAAAGCCTGCAGCCACGGCGGGCTGCCTTAAAAAGTAACCATTTGTCCTACTTTAAAACTCGTTTTGCATTTTCTGCCTCCTTTTTTGTATTTTCGACCCTCCATTTATTTTCTTTCCTTTTCTGAAAACCCGATTTGTGTCCAGACATTTTGTTCTGCTACCAACGAACTAACTCGTCAGGTCTCGTCTCTCGAGCGCGCGATGATTCCCGTGGGAAGGGCAACAACTGATACATTTTTACAAACAGCCAATAGGGAGGTTGCAACGTTCAGGCTCTTCTTTGCTCAGACACTCAGTAATGCACTTACTCACTTTATCACGTGGAGAAGTGATAGTAGTCCACCTTCCCGCTCTCTCCATTCAGTCAGTGAACGTCACACAGGAAGTGAACCCCAGCGGGTCATAGAAACTTGCGCAGGAGAAGAATGACTTTTTTATTTGTAGGCTACGGAAACTTTGAGGAACTAAATAAAAACCGGTATTAACCGGTTACCATTATTTTTAATAAGCGTTTCTGTTCCGGAACATAAAAAATAATAAAGTTTCTGGTTTCGTTTCTGTTCCATGTGAAATAGAAAAAGTTCCTGGTTTTCGTTCCTTGAACCGGTTCAAAGCCCTGGTCTCCCTGGGGTGCATACAGCTTCTACCCAAATTTGCATAACTGCAATTAATAATGAAGATATGGAGTAATTAAAGTGCCATTCCACCATTGGATGTATTCTTTGGCATAAAATACAATATATTTTGACAACATATATAAATGGTATCACTAGATAGAGAAATCTTTTAGCTTCAAAATGATATATCAAACATAATTTTTTGACAACGACAAGTATATTAATTTTGCGACCAAAGTCACCTACCCTTTTAATTTCTGCTCATGATGTCATCGGCAGGTTCCCCTTCTTGTGTACCACGTGACGTATGACGTGGCACATATTATCAACAATGGCGGATAGAACGCGATAAAAATAATACCAATAAATCTAGCTAATACCAATAAATCTAGCTAACTGAAAGATTAACTCAAACTTTTTCGCAATTTTTTTGGCCCCCATATACGAGGAGAAATGACTCTCTCACTTTGGGGGTTTCCTGGTCTAAAAATAGACCGACATGTGGTACACAAGAAGGGGAACCTGCCGATGACATCACGTTTCACTACCGCGCGGAAATTAAAAGGGTAGGTGACTTTGGTCGCAAAATTAATATACTTGTCGTTGTCAAAAAATTATGTTTGATATATCATCATTCTCATCTCATTATCTCTAGCCGCTTTATCCTGTTCTACAGGGTCGCAGGCAAGCTGGAGCCTATCCCAGCTGACTACGAGCGAAAGGCAGGGTACACCCTGGACAAGTCGCCAGGTCATCACAGGGCTGACACACAGACACACACAACCATTCACACCTATGGTCAATTTAGAGTCACCAGTTAACCTAACCTGCATGTCTTTGGACTGTGGGGGAAACCGGAGCACCCGGAGGAAACCCACGCGGACACGGGGAGAACATGCAAACTCCACACAGAAAGGCCCTCGCCGGCCCCGGGGCTCGAACCCAGGACCTTCTTGCTGTGAGGCGACAGCACTAACCACTACACCACCGTGCCGCCTGTTTGATATATCATTTTGAAGCTAAAAGATTTCTCTGTCTAGTCATGTTGTCATAAAATATATTGTATTTTATGCCAAAGAATACATCCAATGGTGGAATGGCACTTTAAGCCCTAACGAGCAGTTTCCACACAAATCGCTTCTTCTCCCTCAATTCTTCACCGATTTTGATTCTTTCTGGCATGAAGGTAGGGGTATCTAGGGTGCATAGAACTTCTACCCAGATTTGTTTAATTACAATTATTAATGAAGTTATGGACTAATTAAGTCTTAATGAGCAGTTCAACAAAAATCGCTTCTTCTCGGTCAATTCCTCGCCATTTTCGATTCTTTCTAGCAAATAGGTCGGTATTCCTAGGGTGTAAATTGCTTCGATATACTGTGTAGCTTGTATATAGTGTATAGAGCTTGCAACATTTATTGTGCAAAGTGGCCCACTTTAGATCATTCCTTCTGGACTAGATGGGGCCGGAGTGAGCTATGCCATCATCGACGGTCTCGTTCTTCTTATACCACAGGGGTTTGCCAATAATGTGGTACATGTTATCAGTTTATCATTACATTTTATGGTGTGGAAAATCAGCAAAAACTGTTAGTACCTGTTATCACGTTCTAGCAGCTATAAATAATCATTAAATCTAATAACACTGTTACTGAGAAACCACAAAACCCTCTATTTCGAAGACTTTTCGGAATCGTGTCTCAAAACTGAAAAGGTACTCAAGACTCCTTCCATAAATGTTTCTCCAAACAGAACACGTCGCCATATTGATGATTACAAATGTTTTTTTTTAAACCATTTATCTGCAGCATCTACAATACAAGTTACTGTTTACGTTGTGACCATAGAAACACTAACATGTTACAAAGAGCAGATTTTCCTTGTTATGGAAAATTAACCAGTCCAGGTTTGAATTCAGCAGTGCAGTATAGCATCAAAATCAGAGGGAAGTAACACATTTAAATTCAACTCATGTCTGAGAGTGATGATACGAGACACCAAAGACATCTCCACTCATTTGGTTTCTTGTCATCCATCCATCCATCCATCCATCCATCACAGAAGAAGGCTTCTGGGCTGCATGGTCATGATGGAAAGATGACGGAAGAGATGGAAGGGGTGCTAAATTGAGACGATCACATGATGTGATGGGTGTCATTTTACGTGATCATTCACTTTGACTGACAGCGTCATTTGGAAAAGCTCACACAGTTCGAGAGAGATAGAGACTCATTTAGACTGAGAAGTGTTTGTGTGCATGCTTTGATTTGTAACCCGCTTCCCGAAGTCATATCCAAGAAACATTTCTCAGAGGCTTGCTGACTGCCATTAGTTGTGGGTTGGCTATAATAAATTGGTAAGGTGAGGAATGACACACCGAGCTGTCTGTCACCTGTTGTAGTTGTGGTGTTAGAGGCTGCACAGGGGGGAAAAGAAACTACATTTGGCTGACACTTTTCTTCAAAGTGACTGATTTTTAAAAGGATATTGCTGAGTGTTCAGGGTCTGGCATTGGCAGCATGGTGGTTCTGGGATTTGAAATCACAAGCTCCTGATCAGTAGCCCAAAATCTTAAATGCTGAGCTCCTCCGAGTCACTGATTGATTGTTCAGCTTAGCGAATTGGCATGTGAGAAGAAGAAAACCTGATCCAAGATGCAAGCAAACGACACACTCTCAAGAGTACACTCACAAACACAGTACGTCAGTTCTCAACTTCTACTTAATTAGCATAATTACACTCTTTGAAAAAACACTGAGCCGTGATTTCAGCAACAATGTCAAGAGACAAAGCGATGGGAAGATGATGACACTTGAATCGAGCTTTTCTCCATTCTATGCAAATTATGTAGAACGTATAAATCAAAAATCAAAACGATTGACTCCTCAGTTTTATTCTATTGGCACATGTGGCCTGACATTTCTTTAGTTCCTTACTCACAGCTTAGATTAAAAAACAAAACAAAAAACTGCGATTAGTTCCCGTTTACTGTTTGATGAGCAAAAATGGAAGAAAAACTTATAAACATGGTTACGTTTTATCCTGGGCGGCACGGTGGTGTAGTGGTTAGCGCTGTCGCCTCACAGCAAGAAGGTCCAGGTTCGAGCCCCGTGGCCGGCGAGGGCCTTTCTGTGCGGAGTTTGCATGTTCTCCCCGTGTCCGCGTGGGTTTCCTCCGGGTGCTCCGGTTTCCCCCACAGTCCAAAGACATGCAGGTTAGGTTAACTGGTGACTCTAAATTGACCGTAGGTGTGAATGGTTGTCTGTGTCTATGTGTCAGCCCTGTGATGACCTTGCCTAGAATGTAACAAATTAAAACAAGGGCTAATAGCTAAAAAAAATACCATTCAGCACAATTAGGACATAAAAAAAAAAAACATTTAGTGGATTTATGAGCAGACTGCAGCTAATTCAGTACAACGAGGTCTTTGATGTCACAGCTCTTATACTGCACATGTAGCATGAACTAAAATGCAACACAAAAGACTTTAACTTCTGAATTTGTGACAAATCTGGATAAAAAGTGAAAATAACTCCTGGAATATAAAAAGAGCCGTGCACTGGCGGGATGAGAGTCTCTGCTTGTTGACATATCAGGTGAAGAGGGTGTGCATGAGCAAAGACACATAAATCCCCCGAGTTCTTGCAACTACCACAAATCCCATCAATTTATTTTCTACCTCTTCACACACAGCTGCTTTACAATCAGCATCCTGTCTGCTTCTGTTCCAGCCTGTTGCAATTCCTGCAGTTTTATTCAGCAAACTTTACTGTTCACATTACAATTCCAGTTACGCTCCCAGTCAAGACATTTAGAACAGAAACAATACGAGTATGGCTCATCATGCATTGAATAGGTTTTCTCTTTGATCCTGAATTCCCCATATCCATTCTACACACACACACACACACACACACACACACACACACACACACACACACCTCAAATAATTAGCATAAATGACAGCAATACAGCTAGTGATAAGTGCAGACAAAAGACTAAAAGCAACCTTGACTCAGTGGAGAGAGAGAGTGAGAGAGAGCAGACATAGATAGATAGATAGATAGATAGATAGATAGATAGATAGATAGATAGATAGATAGATAGATAGATAGATAGATAGATAGAGGCAGAGAGTATAGACAGAGCAGACAGAGACAGATAGACAGATAGATAGATAGTCTGAGGCAGAGAGTATAGACAGAGCAGATAGATAGATAGATAGATAGATAGATAGATAGATAGATAGATAGATAGATAGATAGATAGATAGAAAACTGAGGCAGAGTGAGAGAAACAGGCAGAGAGAGAGAAACTGAGGCAGAGAGAGAGAAGACAGAGAGAAACTGAGGCAGGCAGAGATAGAGAAACTGAGGCAGAGATAGAGAAACTGAAGCAGAGAGAGAGAGAGAGAGAGAGGCAGAGAGAGAGAGTGAGAGAAAGAGGGAGAGAGGAACTGAGGCAGAGGGACAGATTGAGAGAGAGTGAGAGAGAGGCAGAGAGAGAGGGAAACTGAGGCAGAGAGAGAGAAACTGAGGCAGAGAGAGAGAGAGAAACTGAGGCAGAGGGACAGATTGAGAGAGAGAAAGAGAGAGAAAGAAACTGAGGCAGAGAGAGAGAAACTGAGGCAGAGGGACAGATTGAGTGAGAGAGAGAGAAACTGAGGCACAGAGAGAAAGAGGGAGAGAGAAACTGAGGCAAAGGGACAGATTGAGAGAAAGAGAGAGAAACTGAGGCAGAGGGACAGATTGAGAGAGAGAAAGAGAAACTGAGGCAGAGGGACAGATTGAGAGAGAGAAAGAGAAAATGAGGCAGAGAGAGAGACAGAGAGAGAAACTGAGGCAGAGGAACAGATTGAGAGAGAGAAAGAGAAACTGAGGCAGAGAGCGAGAGAGAGAGAAACTGAGGCAGAGGGACAGATTGAGAGAGAGAGAGAGAGAGAGAGAGAGAGAGAGCGCTCCATGGCCTCCCTTCCTAGGGAGGCCAATAAGTTTGATTTAAAGCCTGCAGTGTGAAGCAACAGCTGCCAGCAATATGTTTTATTCATTACCAAACACAAAAAGCTACTTTTTTTTTTAAATGCCTGACATTTGCTCCTATTATTTGCTGCCCAATTTTCTCCCGCTTACCCCTAAGAGAACTTTAAAAAAAACAATCAGGGTAATAAAATAAACCAACAACTCTGCTGTGATGTGAGCAGCATCCTTTATCCCTTCCCCTTAACTCTTTAATCTTGATTTGGGAGAGGGAGGAAAAAAAACCATTCACACACTTCACAGGGCTCAGGCACACTCTCATGTTTGCCGCCAGTAGCAGTGTTGCCATGGCAACCCCTGCCTAATATCCGGCGCAGGCTGGTGCGATACTTGTGAGTGTCAATTTGAGATTACATGCTGTGTATAAGATGCTACGGGCATAAACGACCGGTCTTAAACATGAAAGCAGAAGTCGATTCAGTTTCAAGTACCAGCACAGCACTGCGAGGCTTCTCTTTGCTTCTTTAGCACTTTTCAACTCATTTAATTATATCATTCATATACAGTACAGCTGGACTGATTGTTTCATGATTTTTTTTCTTTGTTCTCTCTTCAAGCTGTATTGTACTGATGATCCTTTACCTACAGTATGCTCCTTTTGGATAAAAATGTCTGACGGATGAAGAAACAGAAATCGATTTATCTGATTAAATAAACATGCCAACATAATGCTTCCCCCAAAGTGCTTTTGGGAGCCACTCAAAACTTCTGAAAGCCTGAAGCGTTCATGATACCCCCCCCCCCCCAGCACAGCAGGAGATTCTTGAATATTTTCAGACTCACCATTGAATGAAGTGTAACAAACAAACAAACAAACAAACAAACAAACAAACAAACCAGTTCCTTTACACCAAGTTAAAATAGTCAGTATCTAGCATAAGAACTGTAGCATAAGCTGCTAGTTAAGCATCATTTGCATAGCCAGGTGGAATTTTCACGATCAAGCTTACTAGCTAAATCAAACGTCTTCACACAGTAGGTCTATTTCATGTGAAATGTTTTGTTTTGCTACATTTAATATGCAATTTGTACAATTATGATGCTTTGCTGGGCGGCACGGTGGTGTAGTGGTTAGCGCTGTCGCCTCACAGCAAGAAGGTCCTGGGTTCGAGCCCCGGGGCCGGCGAGGGCCTTTCTGTGTGGAGTTTGCATGTTCTCCCCGTGTCCGCGTGGGTTTCCTCCGGGTGCTCCGGTTTCCCCCACAGTCCAAAGACATGCAGGTTAGGTTAACTGGTGACTCTAAATTGACCGTAGGTGTGAATGTGAGTGTGAATGGTTGTCTGTGTCTATGTGTCAGCCCTGTGATGACCTGGCGACTTGTCCAGGGTGTACCCCACCTTTCGCCCATAGTCAGCTGGGATAGGCTCCAGCTTGCCTGCAACCCTGTAGAAGGATAAAGCGGCTAGAGATAATGTGATGTGATGTGATGATGCTTTGCTAACATGCTACTTGCTAAATGTACTCACAACTGCAACCTAGCTAGCTAACAATGCCGATTAAACTGCTAATAATCATGTCGCTAATTTACCAAAATAGAGAGCTGTGTGAGCTATGACTAACTAGAACTTATTATAAACTGAATATTTCATAAAAATATTCATGACATTAACAATGATGGGCGGCACTGTGGTGTAGTGGTTAGCACTGTCACCTCACAGCAAGAAGGTTCTGGGTTCGAGCCCAGTGGCCGGTGAGGGCCTTTCTGTGCAGAGTTTGCATGTTCTCCCCGTGTCCGCGTGGGTTTCCTCCAGGTGCTCCGGTTTCCCCCACAGTCCAAAGACATGCAGGTTAGGCTAATTGGTGGCTCTAAACTGACCGTAGGTGTGAATGTGAGTGTGAATGGTTGTTTATCTCTATGGCCCTGTCCACACGGCAACGGATTCAGGTGAATCCGATACAATTATTTATCGTTTCGGCCTGGCGTCCACACGGCACCGGCGTTTTGGGTGCCCCAAAACGCAATCTTTTGAGAACGGGCTCCAGAGTGGAAAGATCTGGCAACGTTGTCGTTGCGAAGTCGTCTGGATGAGTAGAACGGATTTGTTTACGATGATGTCACAACCACATGAGTGTCAGTGCTTCACGCCGGGTAGAAATGTAACGAACTCGATGCGAGTTGTCAACAAATCCTATAACTTGGTTCATGAAACGTGCTTACAAAATATTTTTACTGTGAATATTTATTGTGTAATGGTGCAAAGTGAGAGAGAGAGAGAGTGAATAGCCCTTAGGGCAGAGTCAATCCCGCCAGCAAAAATAGGGAAAAAAAGGAGCGATCTCACCTCTTCAGATGTTCGTTTAAGTCCTACAATACATTCCTCAAAAAAGGCGTAGAAGAACAAATTAATCCATCAACGTGTAGCATTCAATTTATTCCGGACCATTAAAGACGCCGCCTTCCACGTAGAATCATGCGTCATCCTCGCCGCCATATTGGATGGGTCAAAGCGGAGAATAAAGATGCCTCATTCATGTGCTGCGTTTAACTGTACCAACAGGTTTACCGTCCAAACGAGATCACATGGGATTACCTTTCACAGGTGAGACTGGAAAAATACTTTTCATTGTATTTGGTCATTATAATGTAATTTTACGAACAGATTTTTCTGACTTTGTGGCTAATATGAAGTCTCGCGCATAATAGTTTATGCGCATGCGTCCTTACTTCTTCTATTGTTCTGGTGTCTCCGAAGGGACCGTCTTACAGCGCCCCTAGAGGTGTGGCATGTGTATTGCATCGTTTTCAGCAAGCGTTGCGTTGCCATATGGACCTGATATTTTACTGATCGTTGCCCATGTGGACGCGATATTTTTTTAAATAACATCTCGTTGCCGTTGTCGTGTGGATGTAGCCTATGTGTCACAGCCCTGCGATGATCTGACGACTTGTCCAGGGTGTCCCACGCCTCTCACCCTCTTGCCTCTCAGCTGGGATAGGCTCCAGCTTGCCTGCGACCCTGCACAGGATAAGCGGTTACGGATAATGGATGGATGGATGGATTAACAGTGATATTAATATTAATGACAAAACAAAGACTGAAACCTGGACATTCAATTGCACTTGCTCAAATATAACCTGAGGACAGATAGGGATATTGTTGGGAATCGCATATCAAAGCACAAATATAGAACCCTGGCTGCTTTTCCAGCTTATAGATCCGAATCGAATATATACAATCCTCCCAAATGTAAAGTGTGTCATGAAGGGAGCTGCAGATGCAGGTGCAAGGTTTATTAAAACTCAACTCAGATCTTATCTCTTCTCAAAACGTAGTGAACGGATTTTGATAAAACTTGGAGGAAAGGTGAGCCATGCGTCAAGGAACAGTTGATTAGATTTTGATGCAAATCTGAATATATATGCGGATCCAGGATTTTTTTTTTTTTTTGCCTGTTCCCAATATAACTCAAAAAGTAGTGAACAGATTTGGATGAAATTTGGTGTACAGCTTTAGTATTATCCTAGATTGAAGTGATTTGATTTAATGTTGATAATATGTGGCTTGGCAAAGGTATACATTCTACCAAGTGTCCCTCTAGTTTTTGTTGCTTTCCTTTTCAGTGTGTTCTATCTGTTATGTTTTCTTTTGATTGATTTTATTCTCTTTCTGTTTTTGTCCTTTGGTAGTGCCAGTACTCTGTAAAGCATCCTTGGGTTGGCGAAAGGCACAATATAAATGAAACTTGTTGTGGTTAAAGCTTGCAGGCAAATCCAAATCATCAGGCAAAAACTCAGGATAAGGAAACAGGCAATGGTCAGGCAACAAGCAAACAGCATATATTCGGCAAAGCAAGACTCAACAAGTGTTGCCAAGCAAAACAAACCTTGCCTGGCCTTTCCAGTGACCTTGACCTTCACCTTGACACGATTACCCCTAAAATTTAATCAGGTAATTTACAGACCATTGCCCACCTACCCTGAAAATTTGAAGTCAATTGGTGCAACCATCTAGACGCTAGATTGTTAACAGACAGACACACAAATAAACCACACTGATTAAAATACCTCGCTCTGTTTACTTCGTCGCAGGCAAGGTAAAAATCAAGAAACCAGAAGAGGGATCAAGAACTTGAATGACAATGTGCAATAGGTAAAGGCTCGGACCAAATTCTCGAACCAGATGGAACCAAAATATACTGTATCTGTTTTTTCCAGGCTTTAGTTTAATAAAAATAAAGAAAAAAACATTAAATTAGAAGGTGTGTCCAAACTTTTGACTGGTGCTATATGGTATGTACAGACTTAAAGACCAGGGCCCGGTTGTTCAAAACATGGCTATTTTAATGGCAGGTTAACCTATAACCATCCGTTAAAATTTTAACCTACCGTTAGTTAACCAGCCATTAAAAAAGCATTTCTTGAAGCTAACTTAACCATACTGTTAGCAAACCAATTGGTTTAGCCCTAACCAGTTGGTTATGACATCACATCATGTCAAAATCAAAACCCTTCCTTAATTCGCTGCACCTGTATGTCATCACGAGGCCATGTAATGTACTGCTTGGACTTGGACACAAGGGCATTTGTCACTTCATTAACCACCCTACTAACAGTTCCTTTCTTGATGCCCAATGTATCACCAATGACT
The DNA here is from genome assembly GCF_027579695.1 of Neoarius graeffei. Classification (NCBI taxonomy): domain Eukaryota; kingdom Metazoa; phylum Chordata; class Actinopteri; order Siluriformes; family Ariidae; genus Neoarius; species Neoarius graeffei. The sequence continues at coordinate 52,766,063 of NC_083589.1, forward strand.
TGGAAAAAAATGCTGCTTGCATAAAATCTAAGGGCAATGAGCACCTACTCCTCAACGGGCAATGCATGGCTTCTTCGTGTTGGGTGTTCCAAATCTTCTTGCAACAAATCAAATATATAACGGAGAGATTCTCTACCAAATTGGTACCGATGTCGAAGTTCTGTCTCATTGTATTGAAGTAACTTGTTTGGGCCTCGTCTGAATTGTTTTGGACGGCATGCATTAACAATCGGGAACATGCCAGCAGCGTTCGCCTGTAAGATGAACACCATTTTGATGTTTACAGTACATGACCACTTGGTTAAAAGTTAACAGAGGCTGGGAGGTGTGTTAACTTGAACCACTTGGTTAACTTTAACGGAGTTTTGAACAACAGTTTAATGGTAGGTTATATTTAACATAAATAGTGATTTCACCATCGGTTAAAAGATAACCATGTTTTGAAGAGGGCGGCACGGTGGTGTAGTGGTTAGCGCTGTCGCCTCACAGCAAGAAGGTCCGGGTTCGAGCCCCGTGGCCGGCGAGGGCCTTTCTGTGTGGAGTTTGCATGTTCTCCCTGTGTCCGCGTGGGTTTCCTCCGGGTGCTCCGGTTTCCCCCACAGTCCAAAGACATGCAGGTTAGGTTAACTGGTGACTCTAAATTGACCGTAGGTGTGAATGTGAGTGTGAATGGTTGTCTGTGTCTATGTGTCAGCCCTGTGATGACCTGGCGACTTGTCCAGGGTGTACCCCGCCTTTCGCCCGTAGTCAGCTGGGATAGGCTCCAGCTTGCCTGCGACCCTGTGGAACAGGATAAAGCGGCTAGAGATAATGAGATGAGATGAGATGTTTTGAACAACCGGACCCTGGTGTCCAGCGGCAAGTAGAGGACAAAACTATATGTAATTAACAAGCCTTCATATAGAGAGAGATAACCGGTGAGTGGCCTAGTGGTTAGTGTGTCCGCCTCTTGATCGGGAGATTGTGAGTTCTACTCACGGTCGGGTCATACCAAAGACCATGGTACCTACTGCCATCTGGCAAGGCAAGCTGCAATACAGATGCAAGTGGAGAGTCAAACTCTCGTGGTTACCAGAGGACCAGGCCCCCACTGTAACCCTAGCTATGTAATAGGCGAGAGGCCGAGGGCTATGGAAATGGAGATCGGCACTGCCCTATGCACCACATGGCATGGGAAGGACTTTGATTTGAATATCGAGAGATAGAAACAGCTGATGCACTGTCATGCACGGTCATTAAGGGACTGTGGATTAATTACAGTGTAAAGTGTACCCAAGTCTCTGTGCCATACAGGTGGACAACGTGGCCTGATGCCAGCAGAAAACAAACCATAGCTGAAAGATGAGAGAAAGAAAGTGAGATGAAGAAGAGCTGAGGGAATTGAAGAATCCATCTAGGATGTCAGAGGTCACATAACAACATGCCATGGGCTTTCTCTGGAACTGTCAGCTGAAGGAGTGTGATTGGGTCAATCCCCTGACTCGCCATTAATTATACAGACCGAGAGATAGAGAGATATCAGATGGCAAATGAGGACCTGACATAACCACACACACACATACATACACAGAGTGATACAGGTGTGACTGTTCATTTGTTAAATACGGAAATTGTGCACATGGTTGAGTAAAAAAAAAATTAAAAAATAAATGCACCCAATCCACAAAATAAAGAAGACAATTTAATTTAAAAGAAATGTAATTTATACAAAGAAAATATTTTGTACGTTAGGTTTTAGAGACGGCGGCACAATGGTGTAGTGGTTAGCGCTGTCGCCTCACAGCAAGAAGGTCCGGGTTCGAGCCCTGTGGTCGGCGAGGGCCTTTCTGTGCGGAGTTTGCATGTTCTCCCGTGTCCGCGTGGGTTTCCTCCGGGTGCTCCGGTTTCCCCCACAGTCCAAAGACATGCAGGTTAGGTTAACTGGTGACTCTAAATTGACCGTAGGTGTGAATGTGAGTGTGAATGGTTGTCTGTGTCTATGTGTCAGCCCTGTGATGACCTGGCGACTTGTCCAGGGTGTACCCCGCCTTTCACCCGTAGTCAGCTGGGATAGGCTCCAGCTTGCCTGCGACCCTGTAGAACAGGATAAAGCGGCTAGAGATAATGAGATGAATGAGATGAGGTTTTAGAGACGTTCCTTAATTATCCAAAGTAAGAAAAAAGTCAAATTTGTGAAATGAATGATCAAACAAACAAACAAATCAATTAATAAATGAATAAATTTATATTTAAATAAATAAATGGATGAATAAATAAATAATTTCTCTTCTATCATTTCCTTGCCTTTAATCACTATTGTATCCCTGAACAGTTTAAATAACATTAATAACACCACTAACAGCAACAAGAGTAATTAATAATAATAATAATAATAATAATAATAATAATAATAATAATAATAATAGCAGCAGCAGCAGTAGTAGTAGTAGTAGTGAATAAATAAACGAATGAATGAATAGATTAAAAAATGTTTCTATTTATTTTTTTTATTTATTGTCCACAAAGAGTCTCACCACAAGCATCATAAATGTTACTGGAAAACAAAATAATAATATGAGCATGACAACAATGAACAAAATTGCAAATAATTATATAAATAATATTATAATTGTATACCAATAATATTCACGCTCACAATAATGACATGGTATTAAAAATGCAATCAAATCTGAACAGCAATAACACAAACAATGGCAGCTAACAAGATATTAAACACGTCATTAAACAGAGAACACTGTGTGGGTGCATGTATCTGTTTGCGTGCGTGCATGTGTGTGCACGAGTGCATGCATGTGTGTGTGTGTGGTATCTAGTTTTGGGAGGTTGGGATGTTTTTACGTTCTGTCTCTTAGGCAGTGGCACTGCTACATCTCTCCCTCTTTCTCTCTTACACACACAGAGTATTAAAGGAGATACGCAGAGCCTTTATTTTTAAATACATTTCTGAGTGGATAGTATTTCCAACTGTGACTCTTGTACGCTGCATAAATGGGAATAAAAAAATATATTTTTGAGAGTTAAAATCGACCGCAAAGTTGGCATTAGAGCTGCCGCGCTGAGCCAGCCAGCCCTGAGTGCATGATGTCACAGCGGTAACCGGTTTTAAGGCCGAGGTCTTTGACAGCTATAGACCAAAGTCATATAAATAAAAATTATGGTGAAAGTAAGAAATCCCGTTACCGACTTGCTCAACTAAGACTGATTTGACTTCATTGATTGTGGGTTGACTCTCATTAAAACAGGATAGGTGTAATAACTTATGCAACATACATGTACCGTACATGCATGCATTTTCACTGATAAAACGTAAAAGGCTAATTAAATAATCAGATGAACTGAGACGATCACATTCTGAAGCAAATTAAATAATCTTATACCGGAAACTTAAATACACAATACAAGTTACATGGATTAATCTAAATGCAGGTAAACAATGAGTGTTGTTGTTTTTGTTGTTTTGTATCCAAATGAGAGTCGACGCTTACCCGTCTGTGTTCTCGTTTCTTGAAGGCTGATCTTGGGGCTGATTGTTTTGAAACAATCTGACTTACAGTTCTTCGTTCATTCACTTCTTCCACATAAGGATGAGATATTGCTGCTGAGGCAAGCATATCCAGCGGAGAAATCAGACAGCTGCTCCACTCATTCTCTGTTTTCTCCATACTGAGTACTCCGCCATTACTGCTCGGCTCAGGCAATTACTAAAACCCGGGATGGGACGGAATGTCACCGGTTTTAGCAACAACTGCAGGAAGGTCACTGCCCAAGTGATAAAATGTCAAGTCCCATCCCGTTCTGTCCCAGGTTCTAGCAACAACCCTTGGCTCACACTCCGGGAAAACTGGTGCAACTGAACTTACTTTCCTTTTCTTGTAGTTTTCTTTTCCTTGAATTGTTGGTACTGCACCCTCTTTCAGTCCGGGCTTATAGCCAATGCTCCTTAACAGATCAGAGGTCTCGTACGAGTCTTCAGTAAAATGTGCAGAGCAGAGGAGAGACCACTTCGAAGGCGCCCGATGTGCCCGTGAACTTCTTGCAAAACGTGTCCAAATCTTTGCAGTTTGAACATTCTTGGGCCATGAATGCAACGTAAATCCACCTTCTGTCGTGTTGCTGCACCCGCCAGCAACACATCTACGTGACATGCGATAAATTAGTTAAAAATGGAAGCTCAAAGTTGCAGTCAACTCTGTTTTTTAGTATCGCGGAAATGGCGATGAGACCGATAGCCTTCCTGCTGTGATGTCACAGATGTCAAGGTCGCTCAGACCGCTACATATATGAATCATTTTAATCGTAAAAATTACTATATTAGATTTATTGGTAACGCTTACAACTATTCCTATGCCATTCTTGAGGTCTCAGTGTATTTATAAATAAAAAGTGGTTCTGCGTATCTCCTTTAAGCTAATCGGTAAGCTTAATGTTACTTGATGATCTGTCCTTTTCTCCCATAGGTTTAGATCGTGCTGGTTCACCCATGTTTATTTGTTCCTGAGTCGCCTGTAAATATAATGTGTGTAATTCATGAAAAGAAAGAAATGGTGACAACAAAGCATTTAATGTTGTAAAATTATTAGTCAGTTCTTCATTTTGATGAATAGCATGTTTTAACTGCTCTGGATTATTAGTATATATTAAAAAAAAAGATAATGAGAAAGCCATGTAAAAAAGTCGATGGGGTTAAGATGTGTTTGCAATAAACAGAGTTTTTTATTGCAAAGCTTGATGTTAATTGGTACTTATAAAGCTTCAGTAAAATGTAATTCCCTCTCACGGTCAGGCAGGTTTATACTTTCCCTGGGATCTAATGCTAACCATAGACTAGAAGATTTTCAAACAACTCTGAAAAGACTTTTAAAAGACTAAAGTCTTACATCTCACATGCCACGGTGGTGTAGTGGTGAGCACTGTCGCCTCACAGCAAGAAGGTTCTGGGTTCGAGCTCAGTGGCCGAGGGGGGCCTTTCTGTGTGGAGTTTGCGTGTTCTCCCTGTGTCTGCATGGGTTTCCTCCGGGTGCTCCGGCTTCTCCCAAAGACATTCAGGTTAGGCTAATTGGTGGCCCTAAATTGTGAGTGGTTGTTTGTTTCTAGTATGTGTCAGCCCTGCGATGATCTGGCGACTTGTCCAGGGTGTATCCCGCCTCTCGCCCATAGTCAGCTGGGATAGGCTCCAGCTTACGATCCAGCATTTTGCAAAGACGGGAGATCTTGCAGGGTCAGGATTTGCAAGACTGCAACTAGATTCCTTTTGAGAGATGTTCCTGGACCGTTTCTGTTACCGTTCCTGTTTAGTGCTGGAGAGAGCTCACCTATTGGTTATTGATGATGTCTACGTCACAATTTGCCTGAGCCAGGACTAAAAACTTAGGATAATATTAATCACAGTTGATTTCATCAGAAATAACATAGAAAGCTATGCTATTTCAGTTGCCAATACTAGCTAGTATTGTTATGTTTTGTTTTTTATTTTTTTCAGCACAAAAGGAACTCTAGCCAGGGTTTTTATTATAATAATAATAATAATAATAATAATAATAATAATAATAATGGGCGGCACGGTGGTGTAGTGGTTAGCGCTGTCGCCTCACAGCAAGAAGGTCCGGGTTCGAGCCCCGTGGCCGGCGAGGGCCTTTCTGTGTGGAGTTTGCATGTTCTCCCCGTGTCCGCGTGGGTTTCCTCCGGGTGCTCCGGTTTCCCCCACAGTCCAAAGACATGCAGGTTAGGTTAACTGGTGACTCTAAATTGACCGTAGGTGTGAATGTGAGTGTGAATGGTTGTCTGTGTCTATGTGTCAGCCCTGTGATGACCTGTAGAACAGGATAAAGCGGCTAGAGATAATTAGATGAGAATAATAATAATAATAATAATAATAATAATAATAATAATAAGTGTTGCCAGACAAAACAAACCTCGCCTGGTAGCACTTTTGATGAATATGAAGGAAGATATCGCAAAAAAAAAATTTGACCTTTGTGGTGACCTTGACCTTGATTTTGACCTTGTGTGTGAACATACTTGGACAGTAAACATGGTTCTGATTCTCATTCGCACACCGTACTGCTCTCAGCCAATCAGAATGCCCCATACTACTCTCAGCCAATCAGAACACACCGTAAAGCTCTCAGCCAATCAGAATGCCCCATACTGCTCTCAGCCAATCAGAACACACTGTACTGCTCTCAGCCAATCAGAACACACCATACTGCTCTCAGCCAATCAGAACACACCGTACTGCTCTCAGCCAATCAGAACTCACCGTACTGCTCTCAGCTAATCAGAACACAGTACGGTGATCTTGATCTTGACCTGATGACCCTCAAAATGTTGAAGGCTGTATTTGAGACCAATGCCCATCTATTCTGAAAGTTTCATGAAGATTGATCCAGCTGTTTTCTTGTAATATCATTAACAATAAAAAACAAAGAAAGAAACAAACCCCATTGAAAACAATAATAATAATAATAATAATAATAATAATAATAATAATAATAATGTAAAAGCAACCAATCACAGAATTAACCTTATAATGAAACTAGTTAGCTGAATTGAATACCTGACTCCCAGCGTCCTTTGAATCTCCTTGCTTATATTTATTTTGTTTGTTTTTAATATGTAAGATAGTTAATTCATACATTAGGAAATGCTCCATCTTTAGTTGTTATGGACCATGTGTGTCTTGAAATAATATACAGTATATTGTAAAGCATATCAAAAAATCGTATTGTTTCTGTAATAAAGCAGTGTTTAAAGTGGTATGATGTATTTTGCAGTTCAGAACTCCAGCCCACTTGGTATGCGGGGGAAATATTCTCAGTGCTGGTAAATTATACTGCATCAAAGCACTTCAGAGTCTTTTATTTGTCATTTGCATCGTTGACACAAATTCCTGTGGCCACAAGAATCCACTTACAAATACTGGATATACATACTCACTGGCCACTTTATTAGGAACACCCATCCACTTGCTGTTTTATGCAGTTATCTAATCAGCCGATCCCTTGACAGCAGTGAAATGCATAAAAATCAAGAGCTTCAGTTAATGTTCACTTCTTCAAACATCAGAATGGGGAAAACATTGTGATCTCAAAGTGTGACTTTCTTTCACTGTGGCATGGGTGTTGGTTTGAGCCAGATGGACTGGTTTATTTGAGTATTTCAGAAACTGCTGGTCTGCTGGGGGTTTCACACACAACAGTCTCTAGAGTTTACATGGAATGATGCGGAAAACCCCCCCCCCAAAACATTGAGTGAGTGAGCGACAGTTCTGTAGGTGGAAACAAACGCCTTGTTGATAAGAGAGATCGGAGGAAAATGGCCAGAGCTGCCAGGAAGGATATAACAACTCATAGCGACTCTTTACAACCGTGGTGAGCAGAAAAGCATCTCAGCATGCAACAGCAGAAGACCACATTGGGTTCCACTCCTGCAGCCAAGAACAGGAATCTTAGAATCAAGATCAAGTTCTAATAAAATGCCTGGTGAGTCTATTACATATAAACTCTGATATATACATAAAATATCCTATAGATACAGTAATACACTATAATCATTCAATATCATTAACTTTATTATAAAACTAGGCACAAAAAGCATTTTTCTGAAGAAGCAAAGGAACTTCATTTGGTTATCTGGCAACTTCATCCCTCATCATTCCTCTCCCCCCCCCCCCCCCCCCCCCCATTTCTTCCATTATACAGTCCTCTCCAAAAGTACTGGAATGACAAGGCCAATTCTTGAGTTTTTGTTCGACACGGATGACATTTGTGTTTGAGATCAAAAGATGAATGACAGAATTAATCAGAATTTCAGCATTCATTATCTGATATGTACATCTAGATGTCTTAAACAACTTGGAACATGGCACCTTTGGTGGCAGGCCACCCGATTCTTTCGGTAAGCAAAAGTATTGGAACAGATATTCTTCAAGTAAATTAAAAAAAAAAATAACACTGAATATTTGGTTCAGTATCCATTGCTGTTACTGACAACCACTGACTTTTTTTTTTTTTTCACAGCTTTCACAATATGTCTGTCATCAACTGCTTTTGTTTTCCTTGGCCAACCTGTCCATTCTCTGGTTGTTCATACACCAGTGGTTTCAGAAGTGGCGTTTCAAGGATATTCCAAATTGTTGTACTGACTATGCCCAATGTTTGGGCCATGGCTCTGATCGATTTTACCTTTTTTTCAGCTTCAAAATGGCTTCCTTTTCTCCCATAAACAGCTCACTGGTCTTCATGTTGGTTTATCCTTTTTAACAACAAATTCAGTGTTCAGAGGTGAAACCCAGGGCTCAAAACAACAGTAGACATTCAGAGCTATTGATAACTTGAAAGATGGGTGGGTTGAAACAAAAGGTGCCATATTATGAGTTGTTTAAACGCATCTAGTTGTAAATATCAGGAAAAGAAAGTTGAAATTCTGATCTATCATCTCATTCATCTTTTGATTTCAAACCCAAATGTCTTCAGTACGCAGGATAAAACAGACAAACAAACAAACAAACAAACAACAGTGGTATTAGAGGAGCTGGTGGTGTAGTTGCCTCACAGCAAGAAGGTTCTGGGTTTGAGCCCAGTGGCTGATGGGGGCCTTTCTGTGTGGAGTTTGGATGTTCTCTCCGTGTCTGTGTGGCTTTCCTCCAGGTGCTCTGTTTTCCTCGACAGTCCAAAGACATGCAGGTTAGGCTAATTGGTGGCTCTAAATTGACCGGAGGTATGAATGTGAAGGTGTGTGAATGGTTGTTTGTCTGTATGTGTCAGCCCTGTGATGATCTGGCGACTTGTCCAGGGTGTACCCCGCCTCTCGCCCATAGTCAGCTACAGCTTGCCCGTGACCCTGCACAGGATAAGCAGTTACAGATAATGGATGGATGGATGGATGGATGGATGGATGGTATTAGAGTACTTCCAGAGGTGACTGTATGTCATCCTACTGTAGGTGTTTATAAAACTGTATAACATCTATTATTTTAGTGAAGCCAGCAGGTGGAACATTTAACTAACTGAAGGTAAAGCAAGGCACCTCTCAGCAATGTGAGACTTGAAATAGATTGCTCTGCCTGGGTATTGTGTTTGAGCAGTGTTTCAATCACCACACTTTTCCCTCACGAACAATCGCAGTTAATGAACCAGACAACTGGACAAACTATCTGCAATTTTTATTTTCTGACACCACAGTTTGATGAATGAAAGAAATGATCCACATCTGGAGCTTGTTATTTAGACTCATAACTTTAGTTTCACAAGTGACAAACTGCATCTCTCTCACTCAAAGAATTGTGAAGCCAATTAAGAAGGATTTAAAGACAATGTGGATTTTGGCACACTGCAAGGATTTGAGTCATTGATTCAGCATCTAGTAAATGAAACTGATGAAATTTTGTGAGACACAAAGTCACTTGATTAATTGACGTGGACATGGACGTGGTAATTGTGGACTCTCAAGCCCACGTTTCTGTATCTAGTATTGTGGAATCAGAAAACATCCATAGGATTCTATATATAGTGAATATAAATCTGGTACATATGGCTGGGCTGCCAACTCTCACGCAATGAGTGTGAGACACACGCATTTGACTGTCTTCACACGCTCACACGCCATACCTCCGATTTCTCACGCTAGAAAAAAATCTAGTTTATCTATCTGATCTAGGCTACCCATTGCGTTGCGCCAACCACTTGCGATCGATCAATTACGCCTTACGCACGGCTAAACAGACAGAGAGATGTTCCCTTCTGTACACACTCCCCTATGGTAGGTGGCGCATCTAATGATGCTGCACTCGCCGGAAGTTGGATAATTGCCTACCGTCAATTTAGAGGAAGAGGAGGGAGAAGAAGGTATCCGAGTTGAAGACGGGTGTCTCAGACAGGTTTGTACATATGCACGCCAATGTGTGGTGTTACTGGCGTAATTATGAACTTATATAAAGTTTCTTAATTGTTTTAGCCTATAAGTGTTGTGAGAATATTTAATGCCATATCGAGAGCTGTGTACTAGGCATGCTAAATCATTATAGGCCTACTGCCATGCCACAGCCTCTATCTTCCCCAACAAGCAGCACGGGAGAACACCTCCTTAGCACACGTTTATTAAGGCGCATTTTTAGTTTGTTTACTGTACGTTATCATACTTTATGACTTTATTTGAAGCCATACTGGAAATGTTGTAAAATAAAGCAAGTAAGAGATAATATTACAAATGCAAGAAGAGCCATTAGCCACCATACCTATTGTTTATTTACAGGGTATTTATTTTTAATTATTTATGATGTATGTAATTGCTCAGTTAAAGTAAATAAAGCATGGTCACCTGTAATATCAAATAACTTGAACTTGTTGTGAATAATTAAAAAAAAAGACAGAGAACAATATACTGAGGAGACAGGGTTTCAAAGAGGGCAAGACAGGTAGAGAATATTTGTCAGATAACAGGCCCTGACGAATGCCCTATTACTAATAAGAAACATAGATAAGAAATAAATTAATACAAAATAATATAGCTTATTTAAGTATGACCAAAATTTTTAAGCCCAACTTTGTGTGCACATTCCCACCTATGGCCAAGGTTCAGCTTTTTGTGTTTCAATACTGTTCAAACTTAATCATTTTAATGTTTCTTGTAGCACATGCACATTTTGCTTACTGTTTAAGCATTTTATTTGTTCTTTTGCTGTTGATATTTTTCCCCATTCCAATCTTCTGCTGAACCCAGTGGTGGGGTGCATAATGAATAGTCAGTGAGGGACAATCTTATTTTTGCAAGAGTTATTAAAAACTTAACATTTAGTTTCAATTCAGAAGGTGTTTAGGCTTAGCTGATGTAATATTTTCAAACATGAACTTGCCTTTAAATCTGAAACACAGGTCTATAGGGCTACAGGAACATTGGCAGTCATCTGTAGTTTTCTAGTGTGGGGGCGGGGCTTTTAAGCCAAAACTTGGTGCTTTTGTTGGCCACAAGCTGAAGGCCTGGCAAGTCAGGGTGTGCAAGAATGTAGGTACTGTATGGCACAGCAGGCCACTCCAAAAATCCACCAGAATGCAGGAACATCTACTAAATCCAAAATCTCAACCCCCCCCTCATTGTCCATCTCCAGCTGGACGACCCACAAACAAAACACCAGAATGCAGGGGGACAAGTGAATATCAAACTGAATACAAAATTCCCACTTGTGCGGAAAAATTTTGCCGTCGCCCGCCCCCCAAAAAAATCTCACTCCAAGGAATTTTGAAAAGTTGGCAGCCCTGCATATGGTACCAGCGGAAACACAGTACATTTTTGATATAGTCCTTTCTCAAATCACTTACTGATGATAGAAACTATAGTGTGCATATGTACAGGGTTTTGCAGTCACCATCAGGAACTTGGGGCGGGAAAGATGTAAGATACAAATTTTCTCTGTTATATTTTTCTGAGATTGCAAACAAAACAATACTTATATATATACAAAATGAGTGTGTCCAAATCTTTGACTGTACTGTATATTTTACATTAATGAACTCAAAACACTCTTGTCAGGAAAAGGCCAGAGGCAGATATGTGGTGCTTCATTAACAGCTACAAACAAACACATCCAGAATGCGGTTCAACAACATGGCCAAGCGCAAAATCCAAAACCAGAAAATACCAAGAACAAGGTCAAAATGATGTACCATGCCCGCGGGCTGTGGTGCACTCTGGGAAATGCGGGCCGGCGGCAGAGTCTGGAAGCATAACTCCAAGATCAACATCAGTGGTGGAAGAAATATTCAGATCCTTTACTACAGTAAAATACTAATAGCATACTATGAAAATAGTCCGCTACAAGTAAACGTCCTGCATTCATCACCTTTCTTAAGTAAAATTACGCAGGTATTACTTACTTAAAGTATCAAACGTAAAAGTAAAATGGTCCCTGTTAGTGTTTTACTGTTACATATGATGCTTTTGGATTATTATTACTGCTGCATTAATGTGTATGTTGCATTTTATTGCTGTTGATGTTTAAGCTTATTTTAACTACTTTATATTCTGCTGTATATTTTACTCTACAGCTAAGCATTATACTCTCCCATACAAAAAAGAAGTTTATTCAAGTGTGCTTGTAGTATACTTCTTTTAAACTAAAAAAACAAGAGAGTATGCTTTCAGTTTACTTTTTTATTTATTTATCAGAGATATACTTAATAAAGTTATATACAAGTATACTTGGCTTATACTGAAAAGTATGTACAGTAGAAAAGTCTAAGTATATTAAGCTTCAACTTTTGATCAAGATATACTTAACAAAAGTGTAATAAAGTATTAAAATATTTGTGCCTTATGTTTAAGTGTACTTGCCCTGTAGTTGTGCTTATCCTTTTGATAGTAGCCTATAAAATACTTCGTTTTCACACATATTAGCTTCTTTGTGATACACGGCAGCATGTTTTAAATCCCATCTTTTAAACCTACATGTACCATAAGTTTGTGGTCAGCTCTGGGGTGGAACAGCTTAAGCGTAAACAGGGTTGGAACTTAAACTTATCTTTTATGTACATACAGTGGTGCTTGAAAGTTTGTGAACCCTTTAGAATTTTCGACATTTCTGCAGAAATATGACCTAAAACATCAACAGATTTTCACACAAGTCGTAAAAGTAGATAAAGAGAACCCAGTTAAACAAATGAGACAAAAATATTATACTCGGTCATTTATTTATTGAGGAAAATGATCCAATATTACATATCTATGAGTGACAAAAGTATGTGAACCTTTGCTTTCAGTATCTGGTGTGACCCCCTTGTGTAGCAATAACTGCAACTAAACATTTCCAGTAACTGTTGATCAGTCCTGCACACCGGCTTGGAGGAATTTTAGCCCGTTCCTCCATACAGAACAGCTTCAACTCTGGGATGTTGGTGGGTTTCTTCACATGAACTGCTCGCTTCAGGTCCTTCCCACAACATTTAGATTGGATTATGGTCAGGACTTTGACTTGGCCATTCCAAAACATTAACTTTATTCTTCTTTAACCATTCTTTGGTAGAACGACTTGTGTGCTTAGGGTCGTTGTCTTGCTGCATGATCCACCTTCTCTTGAGATTCAGTTCATGGACAGATGTCCTGACATTTTCCTTTAGAATTCGCTGGTATAATTCAGAATTCATTGTTCTGTCAATGATGGCAAGCCGTCCTGGCCCAGATGCAGCAAAACAGGCCCAAACCATGATACTACCACCACCATGTTTCACAGATGGGATAAGGTTCTTATGCTGGAATGCAGTGTTTTCCTTTCTCCAAACATAATGCTTCTCATTTAAACCAAAAAGTTCTATTTTGGTCTCATCTGTCCACAAAACATTTTTCCAATAGCCTTCTGGCTTGTCCACGTGATCTTTAGTAAACTGCAGCCGAGCAGCAATGTTCTTTTTGGAGAGCAGTGGCTTTCTCCTTGCAACCCTGCCATGCACACCACTGTTGTTCAGTGTTCTCCTGATGGTGGACTCATGAACATTAACATTAGTCAATGTGAGAGAGGCCTTCAGTTGCTTAGAAGTTACCCTGGGGTCCTTTGTGACCTCGCTGACTATTACACGCCTTGCTCTTGGAGTGATCTTTGTTGGTCGACCACTCCTGGGGAGGGTAACAATGTTCTTGAATTTCCTCCATTTGTACACAATCTGTCTGACTGTGGATTGGTGGAGTCCAAACTCTTTAGAAATGGTTTTGTAACCTTTTCCAGCCTGATGAGCATCAACAACACTTTTTCTGAGGTCCTCAGAAATCTCCTTTGTTCGTGCCATGATACATTTCCACAAACATGTGTTGTGAAGATCAGACTTTGATAGATCCCTGTTCTTTAAATAAAACAGGGTGCCCCACTCACACCTGATTGTCATCCCATTGATTGAAAACACCTGACTCTAATTTCACCTTCAAATTAACTGCTAATCCTAGAGGTTCACATACTTTTGCCACTCACAGGTATGTAATATTGGATCATTTTCCTCAATAAATAAATGACCAAGTATAATATTTTTGTCTCATTTGTTTAACTGGGTTCTCTTTATCTACTTTTAGGACTTGTGTGAAAATCTGATGATGTTTGAGGTCATATTTATGCAGAAATATGGAAAATTCTAAAGGGTTCACAATCTTTCAAGCACCACTGTAGTGTTCTTAACCCACAAAGAGACAGATAAACATCTCATCTCATTATCTCTAGCCACTTTATCCTTCTACAGGGTCGCAGGCAAGCTGGAGCCTATCCCAGCTGACTACGGGCGAAAGGCGGGGTACACCCTGGACAAGTCGCCAGGTCGTCACAGGGCTGACACATAGACACAGACAACCATTCATACTCACATTCACACCTACGGTCAATTTAGAGTCACCAGTTAACCTAACCTGCATGTCTTTGGACTGTGGGGGAAACCGGAGCACCCGGAGGAAACCCACGCAGACACGGGGAGAACATGCAAACTCCACACAGAAAGGCCCTCGCCGGCCACGGGGCTCGAACCCGGACCTTCTTGCTGTGAGGTGACAGCGCTAACCACTACACCACCGTGCCGCCCAGATAAACATTTCTGTTATTTTATTTGCCAACAAATTTGAAAACAAAGGTGAGAACACTGTGATAGACTTGAATCATACTGGCTGTCATACGCCATCACCAAAATACATCTGAATGTTTACATTTTCATCAAAAAACAAGTCAAATTTCATCAAAGGTTTTTTCTCCTGAGTGGGATAATTAAATTTTTATTCATTTATTTATTTTTCTTTCGAGCTTGGATGTCAATTTCAGTTGGCATTGCCATGTTTTTATACTTTGGCATTTAATGCAATGTTTCTTTAAATTTTGATTTTTAAAGAAAATGAATATGTTTTTAATCCTGAGTATCTGTTGTTATTTTGTGAATTCTTACCTTTATAACTTCATTGTAACTTAAGGAACAAAACGCTTAATTGTCTACTGGTAGTGTGCATGAGGTAAGGGTTAGGGCTAGAAAACTATTAGTATACCTAGAAGGGTAATTGCAGTAAACTTCAAAACTAAAAAGTGGACTAGATATATATAACCAGTAACTAACAGTATTTTTCCAACATGCTATAAAGTATACTTTTAAAAACTAAAAAGTGGACTAGAAGTGTGTAACGAGTAAACCAATAGTATATTTCCAGTACACTACAAAGTATACTTTAGTAAACTAAAAAGTGGACTAGAAGTATAAACAAGTAAACTCATAATATATTTCCAGTACACTACGAAGTATGCTTTTGTAAACTAAAGAGTGGACTACAAGTATAGAACTAGTAAACTATTAGTATATAAGTTTACTTGTGGTATACTTGCAGAACAAAGTAAAAAATACTCAAAGTTTACTTCTCTTAGACTTAAAGTATACTTTTTATAAACTAAAAGTGGGCCAGTTTAGTCCCAATAAGTATTAGATTAGTTTACTTACAACTATACTGTAAGTACATTGACATCAGTATACTTGGTACACAAAAGTATACTTAAGGAAATATACTTTAACTTTACTTAAGAATATTTAATAAAATGAACTTGAAGTATACTTCTTTTTGATAAGGGTAATCAGATCATCAAATGTTTGTCGTGTCACTGTCCTGTTTTATTTATTTATTTAATTTATTTGATAGGGACAGTGCACATTCATGAACAACAGTATAAAATACATAATGTAAATATGTCGGAGTTAAAAATGCATTATTGTCACATTGTATTAAATGTCCTTAAGCACGAAGTACATTTTAATTCTCCAAGCAGGAGACAGTACAGTCAGTGTCATGCTGTTATTGGAAATAATCAGTGGGGAAGTGGAGTTACTGTTCACACCCAAATGTTGATTATTTTTCAATAACAATTAATATCATAATTGCTCATTTTCATCCGTAGTCCCTAGGCAGGTAACATAAAACAGAATGAGATACAATAAATATACAACACTACACTAGTTCAAGACAAATACAACATCACTATTCACAAATCCAGGACAGTAACCGGACCAACGAAAACAAACAACACAATACACAATTACACAATACCATGAATAGAGACAAGAACAACAGCAAGGTTGTCAACACAAATCCGGTATCAGACAGAATAGACTTAAAAAAAAAATTATATATATATATATATATAAAACCGGCCAATTACCTGTCTCTGCACAACATGGAAGGCCCTGTCAGGCATCATTGCGGCAAAAATGAGTAAGCATGTGGCTCAATACATGAGCGAGGCACAGAAAGGAATTGGCAGTAACACCAGAGGAGCCAAGCACCAGCCGATAGAACAGTCGCCCGAGACTGTAAGAAGAGACAGACCAACCTGTGCACTGCCTGGATTGACTACAAGAAAGCCTACGACTCAATGCCACACACATGGATACTGGAATGTCTGGAACTGTATAAGATCAACAGGAACCTAAGGACCTTCATACAGAACTCAATGGAAATGTGGAAGACAACCCTAGAGGCCAACTCAAAAAAACCCATTGCCCAAGTCAACATCAAGTGCGGCATATACCAAGGAGATGCGCTATCACCACTGCTGTTCTGCATAGGCCTGAACCCCCTCAGTCAGATCATCACGAAGAGCGGCTACGGGTACCGATTCCATAGTGGGGCAACAATCAGCCACCTGCTCTACATGGATGACATCAAGCTGTATGCCAGGAATGAGCGAGAAATAGACTCGCTGATCCACACCACCCGGATCTACAGCGATGACATAGGGATGTCATTCGGATTGGACAAGTGTGGCCGGATGGTCTCAAAGAGAGGCAAGATGATCCGGACTGAAGGGATTGACCTACCAGAGGGCAACATAGGTGATATCCAAGACAGCTACAAGTACCTTGGCATCCCACAGGCTAATGGAAACCATGAAGAGGCTACAAGGAAGTCAACCACAGCCAAATACCTCCAGAGAGTAAGGCAGGTCCTGAAAAGTCAGCTGAATGGTAAAAACAAGGTCCGAGCCATCAACATGTACGCACTACCAGTCATCAGATACCCCGCTGGTATCATAAACTGGCCAAAGGAGGAGATAGAAGCCACAGATATCAAGACTAGAAAGCTCCTCACCATGCATGGAGGGTTCCACCCCAAGTCCAGCACCCTGAGACTACACACTAAGCGGAAAGAGGGAGGCCGAGGGCTAGTGAGCGTCAAGACCACGGTCCAGGATGAAACATCGAAAATCCGAGAATACATCAGAAAGATGGCCCCAAAGGATGAACTGCTAAGTGAATGTCTCAGGCAGCAGAACCCTGATGAGAGTGCAGAGGAGGAGGAGGAACAGACAACCTGGAGAGACAAACCCCTACATGGCATGTACCACCATCAGATAGAGGAAGTGGCTGATATCAAGAAATCCTACCAGTGGCTGGATAATGCAGGACTGACAGACAGCACAGAGGCACTAATCATGGCAGCACAAGAACAGGCCATAAGCACAAGAGCCATAGAGGCCAGGATCTACCAGAGTAGATCAGACCCAAGATGCAGACTGTGCAAAGAAGCCCCTGAAACAGTCCAGCACATAGTAGCAGGGTGTAAGATGCTAGCTGGATCAGCGTACATGGAGAGGCACAACCAAGTGGCTGGGATAGTATACAGGAACATCTGCAACCAGTATGGAATAGAAATACCCAAGTCCCAATGGGCCATACCACAGAAGGTGGCTGAGAACAACAGGGCCAAGATTCTGTGGGACTTCAGCTTCCAGACTGACAAACAGATCCTGGCTAACCAACCGGACATAGTGGTGGTGGACAAAGAGCAGAAGAGGGTGGTGGTGATAGATGTGGCGATCCCAGCTGACGCCAACATCAGGAAGAAGGAACATGAGAAACTTGAGAAGTATCAAGGGTTGAAAGAGCAGCTGGAACGGATGTGGAAGGTCAAGGGTTGCGTGGTCCCCGTGGTAGTGGGGGCACTTGGGGCAGTAACCCCCAAACTGGGAGAGTGGCTCCAGCAGTCCAGAAGAGCGCAGTCCTAGGAACATCGAAGATACTGCGCAGAACCCTCAAACTCCCAGGCCTCTGGTAGAGGACCCGAGCTTGAGGATGACATGGATACCACCCCCCCGCCGGGGGTGAGAAGGAGATTTTTTTATATATAGAGCTTATGTACACATGCATGACGCGTGCGTGTAGTCCTATAGTCCTGTATCTCTCAAGTCAGCTTTTCATGAGCTCTGAAAAACAGCCCTGTTTTCATCTTTGTGACAATGCTAATCCAGCTAATCCAAGAGGGTTATTAAATTTAGCTTAAGCAGTACCGTAGGACAATTTTCTCAGCCTGTAAAGGAACACTTAATCCTTCAGTTTATCGCAACCGTTCAAATTCAAGATCAACACATTTGGAAATAGATGTTTTTCATTTGACAGGAAAGGAATGAAAAAGCGCAAACTTAAAAATGACTCATAGATAAAGCTGTGAGACAAATGCAGTGGAGAAAAAAAAGGATAATATTCGCTTCTGTGATATACTGGAGAAGAAGTGTAAGATGGAAATACTCAAGTAAAGTCCAATGACGTTGAATTTGTACTTAAGAAAGTGTACTTAATGTATATGTGTAGCTACATTCCATCACTGACCATGTGACAGTTCTCTATTCCCCATGACGGAAAGAGACAGCGCATGTTTCAAGTGAGATGAGAGATTATTAATACAAGCTGGAGAAAGGAGGCGGGGCATTCAGTGAGGACAGGTCATATCAGAGACTTCAAAACACATACACAGCTGTCCAGAAGGGAACCGTTAGGGCCTTCTAGGCCTTCAGAGAAGCCCATACATATCAGCATTTCAAATGTTATATTTAATTTCTTCGTTCTTTCATAATTTTGTTATATTTATTCTCTTCTAATTCTAATTTGGCCTCATTTTCTATCAAATTTGCTTCAGAAATGAAAGGATTGCTGTCCTGAAAACATTAAAATAGAGTGAGCCAGTGAGATGTTTTTGTTTGTTTTCTCTAGGTTGAGAAGAGTTTCGAGCTGCTCACTTATTGGTTTGGACTTCATTGGCGGGACAGAAGGCCATGGAAGTGTATGTTTATGTCAGAAGTGACAGATGAATTAACCAATCAAATTTTGATTTATAGTGGGAGGGACCAAAAATGTATCACCTCAGGACTTCTCGAAGACCAACATGAGCTTAACCGCGACTCGCTGCTGTCAGCACAGCAGTGAAGTCGCCTTCCAGCCAGTGTAGCATTCGTCAGTAGTCTTAGTGAATGCTAATAAAGCAGTCAAGCCAGTGCTATTGAGAGCAAGTAGCACAGACTAATGTGGAATCAATTTTGTGCCAAAATGTTCATACAATACTTTTGAAATATCAAACAAAAACGACAAATCAAAATACAAAAAAACAAAAAAAAGTCAATTTTTTTAGACTGGCAAACAAATTATTCGTGTAATCATGCAAAATATCAGTCTATTACTCTTCAGAAACCTTTTATTTTTGTTCCGTGTCTTTCTCAGTTTTGTTTGACGTAATTTATTTGGGTTGCAATTCCAGCTTTCTCGTTTGCGCTCCCTGACTTTTTGCTTGCAGTTTTGGCACAAACTTCACGTGTGGGTGGGCTGTCCAGGAATGCATTCCCATTGGGTAACTTGTGTTTGACTGACAGCTACGCTCAGCCATTCCCTACTCGGATTCTGGCGGACTGTTTGACGAGTGACCGATCCATTGACGGTAAACAAGGATCGAGTGGACTTCAGTGGCAACTATGATATTGAATTAATTCAACAAAGTGTAAATTCAATATCATAGTCGCCACTGAAGTCCACTCGGTCCTTGTTTACCGTCAATGGATCGGTCACTCGTCAAACAGTCCGCCAAAATCCGAGTAGGGAATGGCTGAGCGTAGCTGTCAGTCAAACACAAGTTACCCAATGGGAATGCATTCCTGGACAGCCCACCCACACGTGAAGTTTGTGCCAAAACTGCAAGCAAAAAGTCAGGGAGCGCAAACGAGAAAGCTGGAATCGCAACCCAAATAAATTACGTCAAACAAAACTGAGAAAGACGCGGAACAAAAATAAAAGGTTTCTGAAGAGTAATAGACTGATATTTTGCACGATTACACGAATAATTTGTTTGCCAGTCTAAAAAAATTTACTTTTTTTTGTTTTTTTGTATTTTGATTTGTCGTTTTTGTTTGATATTTCAAAAGTATTGTATGAACATTTTGGCACAAAATTGATTCCATAGGACTAACAACCAAGAAACTAAGATTTCTGACTCCAGACTCTTCTTCTATGCTGCACGCTTGCTACAGTATTTTTCACTCAGACTTATGGTTTAATTTCCTGATGTAATTTACTTTTTAAAATCAACATCGACAGCAAAACACAATGGAGCGACCTGGCAGCCTGCCGCTAATCCCTGGCAAAATCCTTTGCCCTGTTGCTTTGTTGGTGTATGGCAAAGCTTTGGCTGAGCTGAAGTCTGAGCTCTAATAGTAATGGTTCACCACTGCAGCTGTCAATCATTTCAGAATCATCTAACCATTGGTTCATCTGCCGTTTCAGTTTTTGAGAAAAAAAAAATTAAAGTGATGACTCGTAAGAATGTACTCTGATGTTACAATTCAGATTTCCTCTGCAAAGTGTATAAAGGTTGGGAGGTCTGGAAAGAGAAACCACTGGCTGTGTCAGCTTAAAGCCACACGCTGGGACATGGCTATCACTCAGCATGCAGGAGGGTAGTGTAAGAGTGTGTGAGCTTCTAACACCTCATGGGAAGTAAATTCAATCAGCACCTCTTTGCCACTGAGCAGACATGGCCGTGATTCAGAATGTTCACTGCTCACTGTTACAATACGGACTGTGGCAAGTGTTAGACTGGGTTCATGGAAATTTTGGCTGAATATGGGTTTGACTGAAAATGAGTGGTTTGTTTGTTTGTTTGTTTGTGTGTGTGTGTGTGTGTGTGTGTGTGTGTGTGTGTGTGTGTGTGTGTGTGTTGCTGTGTATATCAAGGATACCTGCTGGAAGAGAATGAGACAAAAGCACCAGCTACTGTATGTCAAGCATTCTACATTTTAAAGTGCATGCATTCTCACACACACACACACACACACACACACACACACACACACACACACACACACACACACGTGATCATGATGGGACACAGTGCAGTTTGAAAAAGCAGATGGGGCCTCTCTATAGCTTTTCACCATCCACTCAGAATAATGATACATCCAAACACACACACACACACTTTCTCTCTCTCCAATGCTTTTTGTCTCCCCTTGTATCTCTCTTTCAGTTCTTTGTACTTGGCATTCATTTGTGTTTTATATGAGATACCATGGCGGCACGGTGGTGTAGTGGTTAGCGCTGTCGCCTCACAGCAAGAAGGTCCAGGTTCGAGCCCCGTGGCCGGCGAGGGCCTTTCTGTGCGGAGTTTGCATGTTCTCCTTGTGTCCGCGTGGGTTTCCTCCGGGTGCTCCGGTTTCCCCCACAGTCCAAAGACATGCAGGTTAGGTTAACTGGTGACTCTAAATTGACCGTAGGTGTGAATGTGAGTGTGAATGGTTGTCTGTGTCTATGTGTCAGCCCTGTGATGACCTGGTGACTTGTCCAGGGTGTATCCCGCCTTTCACCCGTAGTCAGCTGGGATAGGCTCCAGCTTGCCTGCGACCCTGTAGAACAGGATAAAGCGGCTAGAGATAATGAGATGAGGTGAGATGAGATGAGATACCATACAAATGTATCCATCCATCCGTTATCAATACTGTTTATCCGTCAGGGTCACAGGTGAAACTGGAGCCAATCCCAGCTGACACTGGGTGGACAGGTCACCAGTCTATCTCAGGGCAAACGACCATTCATTACATTATATTACCAGGATTTAGCAGACGATCTTATCCAGAGCAACGTACAACAGGACCCTGACATACCCACAGCCTGGGGAGCAGTTGGGGGTTAGGTGCCTTGCTCAAGGGCACTTCAGCCATTCCTGCTGGTCCAGGGAATTGAACTGGTGACCTTTTGGTCCCAAAGCTGCTTCTCTTACCAACACATTCACAATCACATTCATATCTATGGGCAATTTAGAGTAGCCAGTTGACCAAATCTGGATGTATTCGGGCTGTGGGAGGAAACCAGAAAACCTGGAGAAAACCCACACAGGCATGAGGAGAATATGCAAACTCCACACAGTCAGTCACGAGATTTAAACCCAGAACCTTCTTGTTGTGAGGTGAGAATGCTAACCACTACACCACCATGCCACCTCATAATCATATATTAAAGCACATATTATTATTATTATTATTGCGTTTATTCTATCCACATTCACTGGATATAAGCAATTGTGTGCTCTGACTGGCGACTCTACTCCTAGGATATCAGCTCATATACCATGAGTAGAGAAAAACAAATTGGCGGAGTGTGTTGCTGAACCAACCCAAGACAAAATAAAAACACTACTTGAAAATAAACACCCAAAATTGTTATCAAGTATTTAAAAGAAACAGAAATAGCTAAAATAATATAGCTTTTTGTTTGTGTTTTTCCCCCCAATATCGCCTGTTCCACACTCCAGCCCAGTCGGTGGTGGTAATGCACCTTTAAGTTGGTTTGCCAACTGCCAAAAAAACCCTAAAGAAGAAGAAGACAAAGAAGAAACCCCCCAAAATATAAAAAAGCAACAAAATATGGAATGAAAGTATTTGATGGTAAGAACATCATATATATATTTTTTATTTTTCAAGAATTATTATCATCACATTTTTCACAAATTGCTCCTGTCATTTTGTCAGGTTGCTTACATTCTAAGCGGAAATGATTTTGTCGGACGTTTTGTATAATGTTTTTATTTATTGAATTTTCAAAAAGGCGGCACGGTGGTGTAGTGGTTAGCGCTGTCGCCTCACAGCAAGAAGGTCCTGGGTTCGAGCCCCGGGGCCGGCGAGGGCCTTTCTGTGCGGAGTTTGCATGTTCTCCCCGTGTCCGCGTGGGTTTCCTCTGGGTGCTCCGGTTTCCCCCACAGTCCAAAGACATGCAGGTTAGGTTAACTGGTGACTCTAAATTGACCGTAGGTGTGAATGTGAGTGTGAATGGTTGTCTGTGTCTATGTGTCAGCCCTGTGATGATCTGGCGACTTGTCCAGGGTGTACCCCGCCTTTCGCCCGTAGTCAGCTGGGATAGGCTCCAGCTTGCCTGCGACCCTGTAGAACAGGATAAAGCGGCTACAGATAATGAGATGAGATGAGAAAAATGCCCCGTTTCTTAAAATCCAGTGAATGTGGATAGAATAAAACAGTTATTCCACTCAATCTTGTCGTACATGGATTATAGCCAACTCGGTGCTACGTGCCTCATCGGCTATCAGCTCATGTGTGACTTGATTTCGTGGAATAACTGTTAAATGTATGTGTGTGTGTGTGTGTCAGAGAGAGAGAGAGATTTTCATTATTTTCACTATTTTCATTAGAGACGTTTATAATCATATATTATCAGCATCTCTCAGTTTAACTGTCATGTTAAGAAATACTATGTGATATAACACACACACACTCTCTCTCTCTCTCTCTCTCTCTCAGCCTTCCACCACGCTCTTTCTGTCTCATCTGTAGCTGAGCTATAATTGCCAGGCTGCCAAGTTTGTGCCACCCTGGAAGGTAATAGGATGTTATTCACCAACACCAATGACACTCTCTCTCTCTCTCTCTCTCTCTCTCTCTCTCAGGGACTTATGGCAACTGTGCCCCATGGCAGGGATTTTGTGTGAGCTGGGTTCACATCTATCCCACTGGAACGTGTCATGTTTTGTCCTGACCCACTGTAACATTTGAGCCTAATTGAGTGCATGCTTCCCATGGCTTAGAAATACAGATACAGCTCCAAAGAGTCTGCAGGAATATAACACACACACACACACACACACACACAAACCCTAACCCTAGTTTTTCTTACAATTCTTATAGGAATTATTTATGCAATTAATTAAGATCATGCCTAGACCTAAATCTAACCACAGCCTTAACCTCAGTAATCAAAAGGACCTCATTTTCCTCATAGAATACCAGCCAAATGCCAAGTCAGTTATTCTTATCCTCGTGCAGACATTTCATCCCCACCAAGAGATAAAAACATCCCCACACATCTCATATGCACAAGAAACACACTTATCAAAATATATATTAATATAATTAAATGTTTTTAGAAATATCCATATTTTTTTCTTGACCACTGAATGCGCTGGTTTACAAGGTGCGTCTTTGGTCACTGACTGACTGATCCTTAGAGATCGTACACTCAATGGTATACAAATAACAATATATAAAATGTACAATATTAGTAATGGAATATTAACATTAATAAGGGAAAGCCATGGCCTAAATGTTAGAAAAGACGCTTTGGGCCCAAAAGGTTGCCCGTTCGACTCCCTAGACCAGCAGGAATGGCTGAAGTGTCCTTGAGCAGGGCACCTAACCCCCACCTGGTCCCCAGGCTGCTCTGGGAATGTTGTACATCGCTCTGGATAAGAGCATCAGCTAAATGCCATTATTGTAATTTAGCAATATAAATCAGTAAACACCTCAGAAAAAACAAGTGGCAACCGTGCTATTTTTCCACCTACTCACATTCCAACAAATCTCACCTCTCACTTCACATTTTGACCAACAGTTTATGGGTTCTTGAACTGGTTCCATTCAGGATTCTTTGAATCTTGAACTGGTCCGCATTCTCACCGGTTTTAAGTGGAACCGTTGTAATCAAGGATGCGAAATGAATGAAGGGTGTTGCACAATACACAACGGGAGGAAACAGCAGTATCAAGATGGTGGTGTGCATTGATTGACCTGCGAGCTTCTGTTCTGTTATTGCAGATATTTATATTCGGTCCGTTTTTCTGAAGATGTTTCCCTTTCCATTTCTGCACTCTGCTTCCTCTCCAAACTAATGACACGCCCACTGATGTCATGGTTCATGCTGGAAAAACAAAACAAAAACAGCTGTATTTTGGTTCCATCTGGGAACCAACTTTTCAGGTTGCGAACCTATTTATTTTTATGCTCCAAACGGTTCAAAATTTGGTGCATGAACCAGAACGGAAACCGTTCCCTGTTGGTGGTAAATAGGGCTGCGTACCTAAACGTAACATCAGGTACCGGTACAGAGGTTTAGGTACAGGTCCGGACCTGTACCTGTACCTGAACAATTTGACAAATTAACATGTGTTCTTCTGAACTTCTTCAATAATGACAGAAACATTAAACTGTTGACAACTTGTCAGTATCTTTATTCAAAGAAAACCGAACATAACAAGGTTTCCTACCTCACTTCTTAGTCACCCTCTCAGTCTCACACTTAGTTAACTTGGGACAAAAAGTCATAAGTTGTCTCACAGCGAGAAGTGACTACACTAGAGTACTACAGACTACGTGCAGTCCGCGGCCTTTAACTTACACGGCAAAATTACACAAAGCAACAAAGGACGCCAGTGCCAGCAAAGGGAAAATGGCTGACCTGCGTTTGAGTCTTTTTGACCAATCAGAACGCTGGATCAGCCAAGCTCTCGCAATGTCTCGTGAGACTGTGGCGAGAGGATCTCAACTCAAAGATGGCTCTGATTTAGAGTTTCAGCGCGGCATTTTACGTCTTTTCCAGTGCTAAATTTTCATCTTTGTGGTAGGATTTACACATCTTCAGTCACAAAATAAGCATATACTTGGTGTAAATTTATATCGGTACAGTACCGGTACTTCATGATCCGGTATTTTGGACCTGTACCGAATCGATTTTCACGGTACAGTACCAGTACACAGTACCGGTACGCAGCCCTAGTGGTAAAGGGGTATCATGAGCTCCTGTCTTTCCCTCATGGAAAAAACCCCCAGACATTTTCAAGATTTTCTCAAGAAGGAATCATTTGGTCATCAATTATGTCATTAAAGCGATTAACCAGGAAATTTTGAAATTGTGGGATTATGAAATGTCATCATTATACTGTACAAGATGTTCTAGATGAAAAAAAAAGTGGACTTTAGTTTTAAAAACATGTTAAAGTTGTAACATCAGTCCGTTGGATCATTTCCCCAGGCGTGGTCGTACTGGATTAGCCAGATACATGGATGTACGGTATTAGGAGACGAAAACAAGAGTGGGGCTGTGTGACGTAGGATTCCGCACGTCTTCCTCGTTACGTCCTGGATCCGAGACGTTTAGCCGAGTGGCTTCATCAAGTAAAATGAGAAAACTTTACCCCTGGAAAAAGCAGCAACTTGTTCAGTGATCATTTTACAGAAGATTGTGGATTTGTGGAAGACTTGAATGAAAAAAAAATCACAGGGAAGAAGCAAGACACGAGGCAGAAATGACAACTGAAGCCAGACACGAGCCGGACTTTGTTTCACCACAAAACACCGGCAGCACGACAGGATACCGCCGTGTCACGCATCAAACGGATGGAAGATAAGCAGGTCAATTTTTAAAAAAAAAATAAATAGTCAATAAACTAGCCGCTACTTTATTTTGATTCCTTTTCTAATACTGCATTGCCATAATTTCTGTGGAGAAATGCAACCAAATTGACCGAGACCTCATCACATCTCATCTCATTATCTCTAGCCGCTTTATCCTTCTACAGGGTCGCAGGCAAGCTGGAGCCTATCCCAGCTGACTACGGGCGAAAGGCGGGGTACACCCTGGACAAGTCGCCAGGTCATCACAGGGCTGACACATAGACACAGACAACCATTCACACTCACATTCACACCTACGGTCAATTTAGAGTCACCAGTTAACCTAACCTGCATGTCTTTGGACTGTGGGGGAAACTGGAGCACCCGGAGGAAACCCACGCGGACACGGGGAGAACATGCAAACTCCACACAGAAAGGCCCTCGCCGGCCACGGGGCTCGAACCCAGGACCTTCTTGCTGTGAGGCGACAGCGCTAACCACTACACCACCGTGCCGCCCTTGACCGAGACCATAATATTCTAAAGTCCTTCCCACACCATATGGCGCATTAGGTGGCTCCGATCTCTGTTTCCATAGCCCTCGGCCTCTTGCCTATTACATAGCTAGGGTTACAGTGGGGGGGCGAGTCCTCTGGTAACCATGAGAGTTTGACTCCCCACTCACATCTGTATTGCAGCATGCCTTGCCAGATACCATTTTTAGGACGGTCCTTGGTATGACCCAACTGCGAGTAGAACTCGTGATCTCCCGATCGAGAGGCGGACACGCTAACTACTAGGCCAACTCGCGGAGACCATAATGCTATACTATCGTCTCGTATAGCACGCACTTGTACATCTCCACTGTGCTCGCGGAAAATGACATCATGCACGATGGAATTATGGCAGCCTCCCTGACGAAAAATAGTCCCGTCTATTTTAGTGGTTATATCGTTAAGAACAAATTCAGCATGCGGCTTTTTTATAAAGGACAGACATAAAGACCAACTTTCAGCTCGATTGGTTTATTTGCGAGATATTAACTTTAAAACAAAGAGAGAAAATAAAGGAATTTCTAAACACAAGATTGGATACTTTATTAGCACTCTGGAGAAAAAGAAAATTATACAATTACAGAGGGGCGGCACGGTGGTGTAGTGGTTAGCGCTGTCGCCTCACAGCAAGAAGGTCCGGGTTCGATCCCCGTGGCTGGCGAGGGCCTTTCTGTGTGGAGTTTGCATGTTCTCCCCGTGTCCGCGTGGGTTTCCTCCGGGTGCTCCGGTTTCCCCCACAGTCCAAAGACATGCAGGTTAGGTTAACTGGTGACTCTAAATTGACCGTAGGTGTGAATGTGAGTGTGAATGGTTGTCTGTGTCTATGTGTCAGCCCTGTGATGACCTGGCGACTTGTCCAGGGTGTACCCCGCCTTTCGCCCGTAGTCAGCTGGGATAGGCTCCAGCTTGCCTGCGACCCTGTAGAAGGATAAAGTGGCTAGAGATAATGAGATGAGACAATTACAGAGGATTTCTATCGAAAAGAAGCACCAGCCACTCGGAAGCAGTTGAAACTAATCGAGCCAAGAGGCTTAAACACATCCAATTGATTGACTGATTGATTGATCCATTGATTCCCATCCAATTGTCTTGAGTCATACTTTGATAACATATCATGATCCATAGCTTTCTCAAATGTTTTTCCGAATTCCCTTTTTTTTCGGGATGGAAATGAATATCTTTGTTTTGGCCTTTCCAGCTATGCACAAGAACCCTGCTCTTTCATTACAATTATTCACGCCTAATGCGCTAGGATTTACTAGTTCTCACAAGCAGTTCACTGATTAGCCACTTCAGAAGCCAGCTTGTGGAAAATGGAAGCAAATATCCAACAAAAAAAAATGTGTCAGAATATGGGTGGGACAAAATTAACATGTTTATAATGCTCCTACTGGCACCTACATACTGTGAGGTTCCAGCAACCGTATACATTTATTGCAAGCCAGTCTGTGCGACATGGATCTGATAAATCTAGGTACAACAACAACTTTGATATATGTAGACTGTACGATGAGAACACTGACTGAACTGTAGGCGATGATGTGCGTCAATATACAAGAATAAAACATAATCAGAGTGCGACATCCATCTGCACAGCGATAGTGGTAAACAGTGAAGCTCATCAAGAATGGAGCCCTTGCTGGTTTGGAGCCAGTGTCACGCTGGGGTAGGTTTCCCGATATCGTTGCCCTTTAGGGCTAAAGAGAGAGTTGAGAGACTCTCTTAAGCGACGGACATTGTCTCTATATGTGGTTTTCCTGAACTCACTCGTAAGAAGGAGTCTAAAGAGCAACAGGACGAAGAACGTCTTTGCAATGTGCGTCCCTGATATAGGCATTAGTATTTGCTGAAGGCATTAGTAGTTGCTAAATCCAGTCGATAAGCTCACATGGCGTTTGTTTTGAACCAAAATCTAATGAAATATAAAGTGTTTAAAATAAGATAATATATAGTATCGTCTGGAAGCATTACATATATAATGTGGTAATGAATTAATGAATCTATTTTATGGTTTTGAGCATTTTTTTTATTCCAAGTGTCTTTAATTAAATTAACAAATGTTCACATGAAAGAATGAGCAAATAATGAGCTAAATAATTAAGTAAATGTGTTCCCCATGCTCGCTCATTTTGTTGTCCCCCCCCCCCGATCATGCAGTCAGGATTATTTCAACTGTTATCCACAATGCCAAGTGGGCAATGTTCTTGCTTATAAGTGTGCATGCAGAGAGAGAGAGAGAGAGAGAGAGGTTTTGATCTGTGTGTAGTGTGTACCTAAGGCATACCTGTCGACTTTGAGGTTTGAAAAAAAGGGATATTTCCCAGATTTTTAACTCAAAATAAGGGAAAATTTCGGAAAGTCATACCCTTCACTGGCGGCACGGTGGTGTAGTGGTTAGCGCTGTCGCCTCACAGCAAGAAGGTCCTGGGTTCGAGCCCCGGGGCCGGCGAGGGCCTTTCTGTGTGGAGTTTGCATGTTCTCCCCGTGTCCGCGTGGGTTTCCTCCGGGTGCTCCGGTTTCCCCCACAGTCCAAAGACATGCAGGTTAGGTTAACTGGTGACTCTAAATTGACCGTAGGTGTGAGTGTGAATGGTTGTCTGTGTCTATGTGTCAGCCCTGTGATGACCTGGCGACTTGTCCAGGGTGTACCCCGCCTTTCGCCCGTAGTCAGCTGGGATAGGCTCCAGCTTGCCTGCGACCCTGTAGAAGGATAAAGTGGCTAGTGATGATGAGATGAGATGAGATACCCTTCACCAAAAGTGGGTGTGTAGTTGAATGGGGGGCAATTTTCTATCTAGTATTTGTGATTTCCTGTACTCTGGTGCATGTTGGTGATAGCCAAGACCCAAACTCAATATGCTTATGGTTTAGAGTGCATTTGTGAATAAACTATACATTTATTTTTATTTGCTTTCAGTGGTACCAGTTATTTCCCAAATTAAGGGCTAAAATACGTATCTTATGTTAAAATAAGAAAGGTCATTATATAACCAGTCAATAAATTCAATTCCATTGCAATTTATTATGGTTTTACCATAGTCATGGCCTCGGAACACTAGATAGATAGATAGATAGATAGATAGATAGATAGATAGATAGATAGATAGATAGATAGATAGAGTAATAAAGAGATAAAGAGTAATATAAGATATTAAACCAAGAGTGATTTAAAATGGGTAAGTTTCAGATAGAAAATAAAAGAGTGGATAAAACAGTTAAGACACCAATTAGTTTACACTAGGCTATTTATGAAGTCTTAGCCAGGACATACTTAATGTAAACATGTGTCGCTTACCTTTGATTATTTGGGAGGCTTTCGTTTTCCCCATGGAAAATTTCTTTGCGATGGAAGAGTCTGGGAACATTCCAGCCACGCACTTGTTGAAATCATCAAAGAAAGAGAGGCTAATGTTTTTCTTAGCTATTAGCATCGCCATCTTCACCTCAGACCTAATCAGTGTTGCCAGATACTGCTGACGTTTTCCAGCCCAAATTATGTTCAAAACCCGCCAAAATGCACTTGAAACCGCCCAACTTGGGCGGGAAACCTCCCAATCTGGCAACACTGGACCTAATCACTTGTTTAGCCTTGCCTCCGGACATAGTTCTGTAATTACTGATGCCTGAGAGGGCGGGGACGTGAATCCATGGCCCGACGTCCTGCTGTAAACTCCTGTCAGAGGCGCGTCATGAATTCTGGACCTACCGACTTTTTTATATTGTGAAAATACGGGACTTTTATATAATGTGAAAATACGGGATATTTTCGGGAAAATAAAAAAAACGGGAAAACAGCGGGAAATAAGTCAAAATAAGGGATTTCCCGGGAAGAACGGGAGGGTTGACAGGTATGACCTAAGGAGGTTGAAGTGACCTCCATATATATATATATATATATATATATATATATATATATATATATATATATATATATATGGGTCTGTCTCAGAAACTGGGTACTGTGGGGGTACCCCACTGAATATACTCACAGTCAATAAACTATACGGTTTTGAATGGTGATGTTGGTTTTAATCTGAAATAAAATGATGAAAGAAATAATACAGATAAAACTAAATCTTTGATGTGAATATTCAGAATTTGGCAAAAATTCTGCAAATTTGTGGAAAAATGGCGGCTTGATCTGGGACATGATAAACGGTTGACTACATCGCATTCCCTTAAAAAGGTTGTAGTCCACTGAAAAGTCTACAGTTATCACTAATTGTATTTTAAGTTGTAACTTTATACACCTAAGGATTGGTGCGCTCACAGAATAATCATAACCAGAATAAAACATCATGCAAAATATTTGATCACCGTTGTAACTCCATTTTCCGCAAACCCAAAACCAATACTATCGTGTGTTTTGATCTCAACGGAAAGCCTCAGGGTCAAGGTCACTACCTCACCAAAAGTAGGAACTTAAAATCACTACGCCGTATAAAAATGTAGTTATAAATCTGTGATTTTGTTTTTTAAAACGAAAGCTGAAAGTTAGGTATAGAATATGTTTCTTACAGAATATGTTACGATGGTAGCTGGTCTTGTATGAATTTCTGAGCTATAAAATGAGTTGTGGTCTATTTTTTACCGTAGCGTGTTATTTGTGTGCGGGGAAGGACACACATTAACAATTTGCATGTGTAGGATGGAATTTTCCACTCCAGCAGTTAGAAGTTGATCGTGCTTCCATTTGCGGTCTTTCTGTTACGCGGGTGATCTGTTCAGACGTTATCACTGAAAAGGTGAGTTTTGACAGTTTTATTTTGTTTTAGTCTTGCAGTATAAGGCAATAGAATGTTTCTTTTTCATCTTACTTTCATATTTCGTAGTGTTTGCGTATTTTTGGCCAATATTTTGCAACCACGGTCAATTTAGATCGAACTTTTGATAGAATCTACGGCCAGTCATTTTGCCCCGCCCCCGCCTCGTGCTCCGTCCGGTGCGGTAGTGATGTCCCGTTGCTCGCGCACCGCAGCAGAGACCCGCGCGACCTTCAGCCGGTACAGTCGCTGTTCTTTTACCACCGCCGTTATTCTCATCTTTCCGGTGTGTTCTTGATTTTTCCATTGTGTCCTATTTCACCATATCAAATACCCAAAATGCATCATATTATTCATATTTAAGTGAATAATCAATTCAGTCATCATAACTTGGCATTTTTAACCCAAGCAATCAAAAAAGAGGAAATTTATTCAATATTTTCACTCATCTGTGAAGGAGGGGCTTTAATTCTTCATGCTGCAATTATTTTATCTCATCTCATCTCATTATCTCTAGCCGCTTTATCCTGTTCTACAGGGTCGCAGGCAAGCTGGAGCCTATCCCAGCTGACTACGGGCGAAAGGCGGGGTACACCCTGGACAAGTCGCCAGGTCATCACAGGGCTGACACATAGACACAGACAACCATTCACACTCACATTCACACCTACGGTCAATTTAGAGTCACCAGTTAACCTAACCTGCATGTCTTTGGACTGTGGGGGAAACCGGAGCACCCAGAGGAAACCCATGCGGACACGGGGAGAACATGCAAACTCCACACAGAAAGGCCCTCGCCGGCCACGGGGCTCGAACCCGGACCTTCTTGCTGTGAGGCGACAGCGCTAACCACTACACCACTGTGCTGCCCATCTGTTAAGTATTTATTGTAAAATTGTTTGATTGTGTTGAATTTAAAACACCAAAATGCAGCGGGTCCACCAGACCCACCAACACTGGCCAAGTAACAAAAATACGAACACCCGAGAACATGGTAATGCATTGACATGATTTTTGATGGATTTTGCAACCGTATGACGTCCGTCCGTACAGACAAAAGACATCCGTGTACCACCACAGGGAACCCAATCGTAAGTGCAAGGCAACGTTTCTCAAACACTTGAGCACCGGACAACGAAACTTGTATTTTTATTTACATAAGATTGATGGTTTTTTATCCAGTACTTATTTTTAATTTGCTTTAAAAAAATATATGTTGGGTTATTTACTGACACATTTTACGGAAAATATTCACGACAGTTTCATATAAGGGGCGGCACGGTGGTGTAGTGGTTAGCGCTGTCGCCTCACAGATAGGCTCCAGCTTGCCTGCGACCCTGTAGAAGGATAAAGCGGCTAGAGATAATGAGAATGAGAATTTTCAAAAATAAAAATGCCCCTGGGCGGCACGGTGGTGTAGTGGTTAGCGCTGTCGCCTCACAGCAAGAAGGTCCGGGTTCGAGCCCCGTGGCTGGCGAGGGCCTTTCTGTGTGGAGTTTGCATGTTCTCCCCGTGTCCGCGTGGGTTTCCTCCGGGTGCTCCGGTTTCTCCCACAGTCCAAAGACATGCAGGTTAGGTTAACTGGTGACTCTAAATTGACCGTAGGTGTGAATGTGAGTGTGAATGGTTGTCTGTGTCTATGTGTCAGCCCTGTGATGACCTGGCGACTTGTCCAGGGTGTACCCCGCCTTTCGCCCGTAGTCAGCTGGGATAGGCTCCAGCTTGCCTGCGACCCTGTAGGACAGGATAAAGTGGCTAGAGATAATGAGATGAGATGAGATGAGATGAGATGAACTGTGATGTGTATCTCATTATTGGTCTCACTGTCACAAGACAATGCAGCAATTTATTGACGTGAAATACACAAGACGACACAATTCGATAGTTCATATGCTATAATAATATTACTCTATTCAGACTGATTTTGTTCCCTTGCAAATATTTTCCCTATGCACTCATCAGCAGCTCTGCTTTTAGGAAGTGCTTAAACATCTATCTATCTATATATAAAGGTGGTCGAAAGATAGGCATCATTATGAACAGTTGTTAATGGTTTCTGTGTATTCGCTAGATAAGCAACTGGCTAACAAATACTGCATCAGAATTTGTAGTTTGGTAACTAGCTAGGCGGCACGGTGGTGTAGTGTTTAGCACTGTTACCTCACAGCAAGAAGGTTCTGGGTTTGAGGCCAGTGGCCAATGAGGGCCTTTCTGTGTGGAGTTTGCTTGTTCTCCCCATGTCTGTGTGGGTTTTCTCCCAGTGTTCTGGTTTCCTCCACAGTCCAAAGACATACAGCTTAGGTTAACTGGCTACTCTAAATTGCCCCTTGATCAAGCTTGGAGAGGGATGGGCTCTGCCAAGTTTAAATGCCCTAGACACACCAATGATGGACTGTTAAAATGTCATCACTGGTGCCCCAACAGCCCTTACTGGCTATGGGACGAAGAAGAAGAACTAGCTAGATGGTTCCATCAGAATAATACATACAGTGCCTTGCAAAAGTATTCATACCCCTTGAACTTTTTCACATTTTTCCACCTTACAACCACAAACTTAAAAGTTTTTTTATTGAGATTTTATGTGATAGACCAACACAGAGTAGCACATAATTGTGAAGTGAAACGAAAATGATAAATGGTCTTCAAAATTTTAAACAAATAAAAATCTGAAAAATGTGGTGTGCATTAGTATTCAGTCCCCTGTCCTCTGATACCTCTAAATACAATCCAGTGCAATCAATTGCCTTCAGAAGTCATCTAATTAGTTAATAGAGTCCCACTGTGTGTCATTTACTCTCAGCATAAATACGCTTGTTCTGTGAAGGCCTCAGTGGTTTGTTAGAGAACACTGAAGAACAAACAGCATCATGAAGACCAAAGAACTCACCAGACAGGTCAAGGATAAAGTTCTGGAGAAGTTTAAAGAAGGGTTAGGTTATAAAAAAATATCCCAAGCTCTGAACATCTCAAGAAGCACTGTTCAATCCATCATTCAAAAATGGAAAAAGTATGGCACAACTGCAAACCTACCAAGACATGGCCGTCCACCTAAACCGACAGAGCAAGCAAGGAGAGCACTGGTCAGAGAAGCAGCCAAGAGGCCCATGATCACTCTGGAGGAGCTGCAGAAATCCACAGCTCAGGTGGGAGAATCTGTGCACAGGACAACTATAAATCGTACACTCCACAAATCTGGCCTTTTTGGAAGAGTGGCAAGAAGAAAGCCATTGTTGAAAGAAGACATAAGAAGCCATGTAGAGGACACAGCAAACATGTGGAAGAAGGTGCTTTGGTCAGATGAGACCAAAGTTGAACATTTTGGCCTAAATGCAAAGCGCTATGTGTGGCGGAAAACTAAAGCCTCGGTCACAACCGGCTGTACGTGCTCCTACGGCTGGTCTACGTGCAAAAAACGCAAGAAACGCATGGAGGGTGCACATGAAACACACAGAGGGTGCGCGTGTGATGTGCTGATTTTCGAGCCATAGACTGGCCACAGAGGTTCTTTGTCATGTCAAACAAACTCTATGGGTGCTTACTTTTTTGCAGGTTGCAAGACAAACTTACGGCCAACGTGCGTCTTTCTCCATGAACAAAAAAAATGCAGCTATTTGGGAAACGCCAAAAATCTCACGGCCAAAAAATCATATGTCCGGTTGTGACCTAGGCTTAACACTGCTCATCACCCTGCACACACCATCCCCACTGTGAAACATGGTGGTGGCAGCATCATGCTATGGGGATGCTTTTCTTCAGCAGGGACAGGGAAGCTGGTCAGAGTTGATGGGAAGATGGATGGAGCTAAATACAAGGCAATCCTGGAAGAAAACCTGTTGGAGGCTGCAAAAGACTTGAGACTGGGAAGGAGATTCACCTTCCAGCAAGACAATGACCCTAAACATACAGCCAGAGCTACAATGGAATGGTTTAGATCAAAGAATATTCATGTGTTAGAATGGCCCAGTCAAAGTCCAGACCTAAATCCCATTGAGCATCTGTGGCAAGACTTGAAAATTGCTGTTCACAGACGCTCTCCATCCAATCTGGCTGAGCTTGAGCTATTTTGCAAAGAAGAATGGGCAAAAATTTCAGTGTCTCGATGTGCAAAGCTGGTAGAGACATACCACAAAAGACTTGCAGCTGTAATTGCAGCAAAAGGTGGCTCTACAAAGTATTGACGCAGGGGGGCTGAATACTAATGCACACCACATTCAGATTTTTATTTGTTTAAAATTTTGAAGACCATTTATCATTTTCATTTCACTTCACAATTATGTGCTACTCTGTGTTGGTCTATCACATAAAATCTCAATAAAAAAAAAACACATACAGGCATGGTTGTAAGGTGGAAAAATGTGAAAAAGTTCAAGGGGTATGAATACTTTTGCAAGGCACTGTAATTAGCTTGTAAATGAGCTTACTAACTGTCCAGGGAGTCGGGTTGAAGTGCAGAATATTTTCGTTTCACTTTGGAGGAAAGTCTTTTTTGGTCTATTTCACATCCTGTAGTTAGTTGACAGCCAATCA
This sequence comes from Neoarius graeffei, assembly GCF_027579695.1. Classification (NCBI taxonomy): domain Eukaryota; kingdom Metazoa; phylum Chordata; class Actinopteri; order Siluriformes; family Ariidae; genus Neoarius; species Neoarius graeffei. Next base: position 52,802,331 of record NC_083589.1, read on the forward strand.
GAGTGTCTTATATAAAACTGTGAAAATCACAGAAGTATATTTATCATCTCTGTTTCATACATCCCACTGGAGTGTCTTCTGACTGTCTGGTTGGTTCTGTGATGATAAAATCTATCTGCAACTGGCATACCTATTTCAAATCCCTAACATAAGGAACAAGAGGTCAAATGGCCCTATGACTTAGCTGGTAAATGAGCCTGTCTAGGTTTAAATCCCAGCAGTGTCTGATGCAAGGTTGTTATGAATATAGATTTTAATTGCTACACTGCAAAATAATTGAAAAATGAATTTGAGGAGAAAATTACTTAATACTAGGGTGGTGTAGTGGTTAGCGCTGTCGCCTCACAGCAAGAAGGTCCTGGGTTCGAGCCCAGGGGCCGGCGAGGGCCTTTCTGTGTGGAGTTTGCATGTTCTCCCCGTGTCCGCGTGGGTTTCCTCCAGGTGCTCCGGTTTCCCCCACAGTCCAAAGACATGCAGGTTAGGTTAACTGGTGACTCTAAATTGACCGTAGGTGTGAATGTGAGTGTGAATGGTTGTCTGTGTCTATGTGTCAGCCCTGTGATGACCTGGCGACTTGTCCAGGGTGTACCCCGCCTTTCGCCCGTAGTCAGCTGGGATAGGCTCCAGCTTGCCTGCGACCCTGTAGAAGGATAAAGCAGCTAGAGATAATGAGATGAGATCTGAATTACTTAATACTAGTGAAATGATCTTGCTGCATGGACATTTTTACTTGATAAGACATCTTCGAATAAGTTGGTTGCAATCTAGAACTAGATTTAATAATCTCAGAATTGGTGTCTTGTATTCTTCTAATAGGAAATGCTAAATTGTTTCAACTATTTTCAAGATATTTTCACTTGTTAAGATATCATTTTTTGCAGTGTACCTGATCACTGTTGTTGGGGAGGCCATGACCTAAACGTTAGAGAAGCAGCTTTGGGATCAAAAGGTTGCTGGTTTGATTCCCTGAACCAACAGGAATGGCTGAAGTGCCCTTGAGCAAGGCAGCTAATTCGTAACCCTGAACTGCTCCCCAGGCTGCTCTGGGTACGTTGTATGTACGTGCTGAATGCCTGTAATGTAAATATACATTCACGCCATACAAGGCGCACACACACACAGAGAACACTGTACTGGTTCTAAATTATATTGTCCATGCTGCTCAACCATAATAATTACCAGCTGGTTATAGGAACATTAATAAGGTATAATCCAATTAGAGCAAACCTCATTTACCGCCCACAGATGCCAAGCAAGTACAAGTGCACACACTACACAGAATAATTGTTGAAAGGAACAGGAATAGGCATTTCAATGTATAACTAAATGTGAACACACACACAGACACAAAACATGTACATTTACTCTGCATGAGCTGCCACGTTGCTTGTCTCCCAGAGCAGTATAGGAGAGAGTTCACATGGAGTCTGATTCTGTCAGACACACAGCCCTCCAGCCCCATCTCAAATCTGTCTACATGTCACTTGTGTGACGGATATGCATGGGTTTGTGTGTGTAAGACGTCTCGGGACAAACAGCTGCCAATCATAATCATACTGCGGCGTCTGTTTCCTCCTTATGGCTTTGATTTCTTATATATATATATATATATATATATATATATATATATATATATATATATATATATATATACACACACACACACATACACACACACATATATATATATATATATATATATATATATATATATATATATATATATATATATATATATATATTTTTTTTTTTTTGTGTGTGTGTGTCTGGAGATGGAGTGGGTGTCTTCTGGGTTTCATCACCATGATCTGCAATGGTCAATGGATGTTGACAGTTGCATCATATGGTTCTAAATTCGTTTCCAGACCACACACACACACAGCTAGTTTATTATCCCTCTAATCTCAAATTGCTTGAAAATCTACTTCTACATAAAGGAAAATACCAATAACGCACCACTGCCTCAAATCCCTGCGTCATCTCAAATCATCAATCCTTATCTTGCATATTTCCGTTATGGAAATTCCAGCATTTTATGCTAAATTGTACTTGTTATTGCCCTATTTTTCACAATTACACCCCCCCCCCTTCATGTGCAGAAATTCTCATGTGTATTTGATAAAGGAAGATCTGCTCTCTCATGAGGCTCCAAGACGTTAGATGGAGCTGAGCGAATGTCAGCACTTTTGATGGACTGTTTTTATTGATGACATTTTCTCAAAACTAATCTGCTTTACCCTCCTCAGAGGACTCATCAGAGTATGACCAGAAAAAGAGAGAGAGAGAGAGAATTTCACAAAAGATAGATAGACTGTTTGTTTTTTAATTTTTTTTTTTCACTTTTTCATGTTCACTCCAGCTCTATCACCCAGATAAATGCCATGCACTCAAGAAAAAATTTGCCGAGAAAAATGTCTTCTGGACTGGGTTCAATCTCATAGATTGAGTACTGCAAATGAGCAAATGAATTGTGGTTGTGATCTAGACCTGTCCCAAATATAAATCTTATGAGTTGCCTCAGAATCAATTTAATTTTGTAAATTAAATTTTGGATTTGCACTGGACAAATAGTTAGAGGGGGAAAACAAACGGTGATATTAGCTGATACAACTGCAGGTATATGGACACTAGATAAGGTAAGCCTTGATGTTTTTACTGTAGCAAATCTATTTCGCAATTTGTTAGCAAGTTAGCTAACATTATGAACTATCGGCAATGGTTTCTGAAGATTAGCTTGACTGTTAATAAATATGTTACCAGAAACTGTAGCGTGCTAACTAGCTAAACATTAGCTGCCAAATGTTTGAATCAGAACCATAACGAACTGGTAAATGTGTTAGTAGTTACTATTTGTCAAAGGTCAGCTGGGGCTTTTCTCTGTGGAGTTTGCTTGTTCTCCCTGTGCCTTTGTGGGTTTCCTCTGGGTGCTCTGGTTTCCTCCCACAGTCCAGAGACTTGTGGATTGGGTCAGCTGGCTGCTCTAAATTGCCCATAAGTGTGAATGTGATTGTGAATGGTTGTTCGTCTCTGTTTTAGCCCTGTGATAGGTTGGTGATTTGCCCAGGGTGAACCCTGCATCTCACCTGAAGTTCGCAAGCATTGGCTCCTGCTTCCCCCGTGACCCTGACAGATAAGCTGTATAGATAATGGATCAGGGACGGATCCAGACCGATTCAACCACTACACATGCATCGGTCAGAAATATATGTGCACCACTTGGCATCGGTCACAGGGTATTTGTTTACTTTACCGCTAGCCGGCTACATGGGCTATAGCCACGCTCAATCAACAGACCAATGGTTCAGAATCCGACCACCTGTGGTAAGCGGTGATGCTTGCCTGGCCTAATTACCTGTATTCTTATGATGCTTTGTATAGTGTGACCTGAGACAAAGAATCTTGGTCAAACCAATAAAATGCTCCAGAAAAAGGTCAAAATTCGCAGCAAATCATAGGCTGAGCTGTGGTCATAGTGGGCTGAGCCTGCACTGTTTTGAAAGGTATCAGGGAAAGGGAGGTGCCTGTAAAGTTTGGCAGAGCTAGGACTTTCGGTGGCTGAATTATGAATTTTTAAATCCCAGCATGCGCGTGGCTGGAGCCAGGGCTCATATTAAAGTTTTTGGTGAGCCATGTTCACGCAGAGCTTCGGGGGTGAATATCGGGCTGAGACTCGGTTGTAGTGGGCCGTGGCTGCCCTCTTTGGAAAGGGCTTGGTGTGCTCTACGTCCATGTGAAAATTTATAGCGATCTGGTACAACCCCAATTCCAAAAAAGTTGGGACAAAGTACAAATTGTAAATAAAAACGGAATGCAATGATGTGGAAGTTTCAAAATTCCATATTTTATTCAGAGTAGAACATAGATGACATATCAAATGTTTAAACTGAGAAAATGTATCATTTAAAGAGAAAAATTAGGTGATTTTAAATTTCATGACAACAACACATCTCAAAAAAGTTGGGACAAGGCCATGTTTACCACTGTGAGACATCCCCTTTTCTCTTTACAACAGTCTGTAAACGTCTGGGGACTGAGGAGACAAGTTGCTCACGTTTAGGGATAGGAATGTTAACCCATTCTTGTCTAATGTAGGATTCTAGTTGCTCAACTGTCTTAGGTCTTTTTTGTCGTATTTTCCGTTTTATGATGCGCCAAATGTTTTCTATGGGTGAAAGATCTGGACTGCAGGCTGGCCAGTTCAGTACCCGGACCCTTCTTCTACGCAGCCATGATGCTGTAATTGATGCAGTATGTGGTTTGGCATTGTCATGTTGGAAAATGCAAGGTCTTCCCTGAAAGAGACGTCGTCTGGATGGGAGCATATGTTGCTGTAGAACCTGGATATACCTTTCAGCATTGAAGGTGTCTTTCCAGATGTGTAAGCTGCCCATGCCACACGCACTAATGCAACCCCATACCATCAGAGATGCAGGTTTCTGAACTGAGCGCTGATAACAACTTGGGTCATCCTTCTCCTCTTTAGTCCGAATGACACGGCGTCCTTGATTTCCATAAAGAACTTCAAATTTTGATTCGTCTGACCACAGAACAGTTTTCCACTTTGCCACAGTCCATTTTAAATGAGCCTTGGCCCAGAGAAGACGTCTGTGCTTCTATATCACATTTAGATACGGCTTCTTCTTTGAACTATAGAGTTTTAGCTGGCAACGGTGGATGGCACGGTGAATTGTGTTCACAGATAATGTTCTCTGGAAATATTCCTGAGCCCATTTTGTGATTTCCAATACAGAAGCATGCCTGTATGTGATGCAGTGCCGTCTAAGGGCCCGAAGGTCACGGGCACCCAGTATGGTTTTCCGGCCTTGACCCTTACGCACAGAGATTCTTCCAGATTCTCTGACTCTTTTGATGATATTATGCACTGTAGATGATGATATGTTCAAACCCTTTGCAATTTTACACTGTCGAACTCCTTTCTGATATTGCTCCACTATTTGTCGGCGCATAATTAGGGGGATTGGTGATCCTCTTCCCATCTTTACTTCTGAGAGCCACTGCCACTCCAAGATGCTCTTTTTATACCCAGTCATGTTAATGACCTATTGCCAATTGACCTAATGAGTTGCAAGTTGGTCCTCCAGCTGTTCCTTTTTTGTACCTTTAACTTTTCCAGCCTCTTATTGCCCCTGTCCCAACTTTTTTGAGATGTGCTGCTGTCATGAAATTTCAAATGAGCCAATCTTTGGCATGAAATTTCAAAATGTCTCACTTTCGACATTTGATATGTTGTCTATGTTCTATTGTGAATACAATATCAGTTTTTGAGATTTGCAAATTATTGCATTCCGTTTTTATTTACAATTTGTACTTTGTCCCAACTTTTTTGGAATCGGGGTTGTAAAATTAGTGAAAAAATTTCTGCAAGTATACATCTGTCAAATTCTTGGGCTGGATCCATCCCTGAATGGATGGATAGATAACCCACACAGGATGTACCCATGTCCCTCTATAGTATACAGTATGAGGTGATTGTGTCTGACTATTTGGACAAAGGCATCAGAATGACCACTAAGTGAGCTGATGTCACCATGTTATTGCTTATGCTGTTGGTGATTTATAATGAGAATAAAAAGATAATTGGGCTCACTTATGTGAACTTCCCAAAGGTATTATCTTACTTACTTGTCTTACATAAATGCTGCTTGGCATTTAGCTTTGCCCCATTGAGAGTGTCATGCAGTACTTTTTTATTTTTGAGGTTTCATTTGTTCTCCTAATTGATAGTAATTAACTGTTGATGTTTACAAAATTGATATCATGGCCAGTAATCTGTATTTGTGTCAGTATTTATTTTTATTCTTTTTGTACCTTGTACTCAGACAATTAGAATGTGTTTTAAATTCTCAGCTTCTTATTTTCTAGTCAAATATCTTCACTCCACACCATGTTCTGATAAGGATGTGGTGAAATAGGGGTGTATATGATATACATGTTTGATAATGTGATATGGGATGCAGGGAGGTGGCTGCAAACAGAATTTTCTTCCACCCCAGGAAGCTAGGACTGGCACTGGGTGACCTTCTGCTTATGCTAACTTCTGAACATAGCTTTATATTTATGTTCATTCAGGAGTCACTGTCTTAAACTTCATACTTTTTGTACCACAAACATACAAAATAATTTGTTTAGTATTGAGTGCATGAAGGCGACTGCCTTCAGTCTCTTGTGCACCTCGTCCTGGCAAAACAAGTACATCACTGAATGCACAGAGGCATGCATCTACGAGTGCTGCATGGTGATTGTCCTACTAAATGGATCAGAGATGTGGACAACATACATGCGGCATGAAAGGAAGTTGAATGTGTTTCACATGTGCTGCTTGAGGAGTATCCTCGGCATTACTTGGCAGGACAGGGTCATGAACAAGGTGGTGCTGGTGTGGACAGGTCGCAAGTCTCTGTTCTAGATGCTGAAAGTCAGGAGGCTATGGTGGCTCAGACACCTGTGCAGAATGCCAGATGGGTAGCTGCCAAAGGACATCCTGTACAGTGAGCCCAGTGATAGTGCTAGAGGGTGAGGGTGACCACTGCTTTGATTCAAGGACATGACCAAGTGTGACATGGTGGCCTTGGACATTGTGACAGATGTCTGGGAGGAGCTGGCCAATGATTGGGTGAAGTAGCATCAGAAGCTGAAAAAAGGAAGCTAGAGACTGGACAAAGAGTGGCTGTGTGGACTTGCCTGCAAGCACAGAAGAACATTGTCCACTTAAACTGCACTGTAAAATATTTCATAGATTTGTAGCCAATGTATACAGCTGGGCCATAAGCTTAAGGCACCAGTCTGATATGACCAGTCTTATATGACACCATGCCAGGTTTCTGGTTCCAGGAACCAGCTGTGGTACTCATCTCTTTCTCCTTTGAATCACTGGACCTGATGTTCTCGGTTGCTTTGTAAGCATTTGTAAGTGCTGTTTACATTAAAGCTGCAATGAACTTCAGCTTCTATAACCTCAGTCAATGCTTCCACCATGAGTCTCCATTTTGGGGTAGGTTGTGAAAGTTGGGCCATATGCTTGAGGCACTGTATTCAGAAGCATACCCACCATTGGTATACGTAGGATACTGTCTTGTATTATACCTTTCCAAGATTCTGGTTTCTCATACTGGCTGGATCAGATATATCAGTTCCACAATACTTCCTTATCAGCTTCTTCAGACTATCCCTTGATAGGTATGTTGTGATAGTTATTGTTGCCATAACCTTAAGGCACTGGTTTTACCAGCCTGCCCACCACTTATATGAGTTTGAGATTAACTTATATGCCACAAATACAAAGTCCTGGTGTCAGGTACCATCTGTGGGAACCATGCTCTTGCTTTTTTGGCTCACGAGAGCAGATTGGTGCTAGCTTACCAGGCTCTCAAGGGATTAGTGTCAGCATACATCCAGAGTCTGATCTGCCCCTACACACCAACCAAATCCCTATGCTTCACTACTACTGGTCACCTGGCCCCTCCTCCTCTCTGCTCAAGACTGCTGTCTGTCCTGGTTCCCTGTTGGTGGAATGACCTTCCCAATGAGGTCAGAACTGCCGACTCCCTGACCACCTTCAAGTGCAGACTGAAGACCCACCTCTTCAGGTTGCATCCCTCCCCTGCTTCCATGCCCATTGTGTAACTGCATAACTTGGTTGGTCTAGACCAACCAAGGCTGTGTACGGTCTAGCCTGGGATTATCTGCTTTGAGTTCTCTATTTAGTTGTACTTTATATGGTTGGTTTGTTTCCCTGGCTGTTTGAGTGTTGGTATTTCAACAGCATATTACATGAGGTATTGCTCTCATTTGTTCAGTTGGCACAAGAACTTTCTTTTCTAGAAGTTCAGCACTTCATGTACCTGACTTTTGCACTCGTTGTATGTCACTCTGGATAAGAGCGTCTGCTAAATGTGATGTAATGTAATGTTCTTTGTTGCTTCATAACCATTTGTACATTCTGTCTAGCGTCTAGCTGCAATGGTCATCAACTACCATAACCTCAACCACTGCATCCTTATTAGTGTCTTGTCAATGCCACCTGCCTATACCTTTATAGGCACATTGTTTTAGCTGATCCATAAGCTTAAGGCACGTCCTTTAGCCTACCCACCACTGGTTTATTGGAGATACTGAGTTATATGACACAGATACTGTACATGGTCCTGGATTCTGGTACTAGCTGTGGTACCCGTGCTCCTACTCCTTTGGGTCACTGGACCAGATGTCACGTACCAATGTCCTTATTGGTCTTTTGTGTCTGCAGTGTAGTCATTGAACGTCCACTACCCAAGTCCTGCATCATGAATATATAAAACGCAATCACAGGGATGTGATTTGGGGCTGGTGAAATTATCTGAAAATTTTAGCCGGGGGTCTGGGGGCCACAGGCCCCCAGCTGGTCCAGGGCAGCGGCCTGGTGGGGGGACAAGGGGGGAAGCCCCCCGAAGCTCCTGGGTTCTGGGGTTTTCTGACTTAAAAATTGTACTAAAATGGCAAGCAAACACACAAGAAAAAACTTGTCATGATTAACAAATTCAAGCCAATTTAATGGTCAACATGCAACTCTGACACACACACTCTCGCTCACACACACACACACTCTCTCTCACTCACACACTCTCACTCACACACACTCTCTCTCACTCACACACACACTCTCTCTCTCACACACACACACACACACACACACACACACACACTCTCTCTCTCACTCACACACACACACTCTCTCACTCACACACACCCCAAAGAACCAGCGCAAGCAGGGCCCGCTAGCCCCGCGCCTTGTGACGTAATTCGCCCCGAGGCGAGCCGCGGTTTTTCTCCAACCATTCCCAGCGGAACTTTTTTTTCACTATTCTGTCGATTTCTTTAACTCGATTTGCATCTTTACGCCTCGATCACGGAGGCTGCCATCTTTCAACTCTTTGTTTGAAGCGAGCTTACGTACAGCTATCTAACAAGCGCGTTCATTGGTTGTTACAGAGCGATGAGCCAATCACGTACCTCGTTTCATCTCATTGACGTAATTACGTCATTTACGTAATTACGTCATTGAGATGAAACGAGGTACGTGATTGGCTCATCGCTCTGTAACAACCAATGAACACGCTTGTTAGATAGCTGTACGTAAGCTCGCTTCAAACAAAGAGTTGAAAGATGGCAGCCTCCGTGATCAAGGCGTAAAGATGCAAATCCGAGGCTGCCATCTTTCAAACAAAGTCGGACCAAATAGGATACGAATGTGGATGAGGGAAAAATCGGAAAAAAAATTTTCTTCAAGTTTTGAGGTGAAAAAAGCGGAATTCCGCGAATTCGCGGAAAAATCACATCCCTGCAATCAGTCGTTCCACTTCACCTGACATATTTTGGCTTTATTTTCTGACTCTTTCTCCTGCACAATATCATTATCTCTGTTTAATCTCACTCAAATTACCCTCACCAATGTTTATCTGATGAAACCACAAAGAGGACGAGTTCCAATTTCAAGTCTTGGCCTACTTCAATATCAATACTTCCATATGCTATCACAGGAATTGGAGTTGTTTGTTTGTCTTTTCCCCCATTGCCCATGTTGCTCTCAGCTTGCTCTTTGTGAAGCTGCTTTACAGTAAAGCGTGTCCGATAAATAGAACTGATCTGAAATAAAAAGGTCTCCCCTTGAGGGAAAAGAAAGGAAAGAGAGAACAAGATATATAATGTGAAAAGGAAATGAAGTAAATGACTCAAGGGCTGCAAAAAGATGTGTTCGATGACAAGGTTTTTTTTTCTTTTTTCTTAACTCTGACTAAGGATGCTGGCTTCTTCTTCTCTCATTTTTTTTTCACTCTCTCTTGGCTCTCTTTGCAATCCTACAGCTTGGTGGGCGTTTCTCTGACGTCATTCTCTCTCCCTTTTCCCTGCTCTCATTTTTGTGTTCTCTTTCTCTATTTGACGTGTAATTAGATGGTTCTATACCTTTCCCTAAAATAAAAAGCTGTGTTGATGATTCGATCTTTGCTAAGACTCGAAGCAAAAGAGAAACTGTCCTACTTTGCAATGCCATGCAAGGTAAGAGGGGCAAGGAAACATTCCCTGAGATGAGAAACCTTGAAGGAAACCGGACACAGAAGGGAAGTCATCCCATTACACTAGTTATACTGTACAAATAGTAAACGCAAGCTTGCGTTGATATTTACGGTACAGACCAATGCAAATTGAAACATGATTCCATGATACGTTATTGTATGAAAAAAAATTGTTTTCATGTTCCTCGCTTTAAAAAAAAAAAAAAATCACTGTCGCTTGGTATTCTGGAACATTCTGCATGAGATTACAGAATAACGAATGTATCAGTGTTCATAATGAAGTCTTATAATGTGCTGTTGTATAATTGTTGTTGCATAATTGCAAATTTCATAACGACTACAAGATAAACCAGGAAATCTTGGGCATGATGTGAAAAAAACGTAGATCTGATACTGACCAAAAGAAGGCCTAGAAGGAATGATTGAACTGCAGGTGTATATAAAATATATTGTGTCACTGTGCCTGACAATTTATATTACACATAAAAAAGTCATATCATAATATTAGAGGCGATTATAATGTTGAGTTGTAAACCTGCAGGCGGCGTGATGTAAAAGCATAATGAAATAACTACTCAGTTACGAGCAGAGATCCAGGAGTGGCTCCTTTTGGGCATGGAAAATGATCCCTAATTGCAAATTTTAGTTCTTCATATTGCAGTAATAGGGCTTTTCTCTATAAGCTCTGGTATTTATAGGTGGATATAACAGAGAGAGAGAGAGAGAGGTGCGGAATGTTCAGTAAGAGCATCCGTGTTTGTCTTTTACAGCTCTGCGATTTATAGAAAGGCTCAACAGTTTGGACACACTGACTCCGTGCGGCTTGGCAATGAGAGAGAGAGAGAGAGAGAGAGAGGATATTGCATGGTTGTGCGAAGATGTGAAGTTTATCTTCAGCGAATGAGTGATATATTTTTCAACACGAGAAGACAAACTTCATATCTTCACGCCACCATGTGACGTTCTTTATATTATATGGACACGTCCATGAAAAAAAAAAAGCAGGAAAAACACTGTGAGTGATGTCATCAGAGTGAAATATCAGTAATTATTCTATCCATGTTCACTGGATATAAATAATCACACGCTCTGACTGGCTACTTTACTACTAGGATATCAGCTCATATACCGTGAGTAGAGAAAAAAAATGGTGGTGTTGCTGTACCAACCGAGGTTGAAATAAAAACTCTACTTAAAAACAACCCCCCCCCCCCCAAAAAAAAAAAAAAAAAGCAACAAACTTTGGAATAAAAGTATTTGATGGTAAGAATATATCAGGGTTTTTTTTCAAGAATTATTATTATAGCATTTTTCAGAAATTGTTCCTGTCATTTTGCCGGTTTGTTTACATTCTAAGCAGAAATGATTTTGTCAGATGTTTTGCATAAAGTTTTTATGGATCAAATTTGCAAAAAATAAAAATAAAAATGTCTGTTTCTCAAAATCCAGTGAATGTGGATAGAATAAAAGAGTTATTCCATTCAATCTCGTCATGCATGGCTTATAGCCGACTCGGTGCTACGCGCCTCATTGGCTTTCAGCTCATGTACGACTTGATTTCGCGGAATAACTGTTAAATATGTCACTCAGGTCCGCGATGCATTTCAAATGAAAAATGTGAGTTTTTCAACACGAGAAGATGAACTTCATATTTTTGTGGTGTTCTTTTTATTATATAGACATGTTCACAAACAAAACGTACCCAAATTTATCAAAACAATTCATCAGTTTCCTCACGAGTGACAGAGATTTATGTCACGGTTTTGGTTCTCCATGTCCTGGATGGAGGTCGTATGAAAACTATGATTGGTGTATTTCCCATATACTGTATATTACACACAGTGTCTTGCACAAGTATTCATCCCCTTTGGTGTTTGTCCTGTTTTGTCGCATTACAAGCTGGAATTAAAATGGATTTTTGGAGGGTTAGCGCCATTTGATTTACACAACATGCCTCCCACTTTAACTGTGAAAATTGTTTTTTTTATTGTGACACAAACAATATTTAAGATGAAAAAACAGAAATCTGGAGTGTGCATAGATATTTACCCCCCCCCATCAAAGTCAATACTTTGTAGAGCCACCTTTTGCTGCAATTACCGGTACAGCTGCACGTCTCTTGGGGTATGTCTCTATCAGCTTAACACGTCTAGCCACTGGGATTTTTGTCCATTCTTCAAGACAAAACTGCTCCAACTCCTTCAAGTTAGATGGGTTATGTTGGTGTACAGCAATCTTCAAGTTATGACACAGACTCTCAACTGGATTGAGGTCTGGGCTTTGACTAGGCCATTCCAAGACATTTCAATGTTTCCCTTTAAACCACTCCAGCGTGGCTTTAGCAGGATGTTTAAGGTCATTGTCCTGCTGGAATGTGAACCTTCATCCCAGTCTCAAACCTCTGGCCGACTCAAACAGGTTTTCCTTTAGACTTGCCCTGTATTTACAGTAGTGCCATCCATCTTTCATTAAGTCCTGACCAGCTTTCCTGTCCCTGCAGATGAAAAACATCCCCACAGTATGATGCTGCCACCACCATGCTTCACTGTAGGGATGGTGTTCTCAGGGTGTTGGGTTTGTGCCACACATGGCATTTCCCATGATGGCCAAAAAGTTCAATTTTAGTCTCATTTGACCAGAGAATCTTCTTCCATGTGTTTGGGGAGTCTGCCACATGCTGTTGGGCAAACTCCAAACATGTTTTCTTAAGCAATGACTTTTCTGGCCACTATTCCATAAAGCCCCGCTCTGTGGAGTGTACGGCTTAAGGTGGTCCTATGGACAGATACTTCCATCTCCATTGTGGATCTTTGCAGCTTCTTCAGCGTTATCATTGGTGTCTTTGTTGCATCTCTGATTAATGCTCTCCTTGCCCGGTCTGTGAGTTTTGGTGGGCGGCCTTCTCTTGTCAGGTTTGTAGTGGTGCCATATTTTTTTCCATTTTGCTATAATGGATTTAATGGTGCTCCCTGGGATATCCAAAGTTTGGGATATTTTTTATAACCCAACCCTTATCTATACTTCTCCACAACTTTGTCTCTGACCTGTTTGGAGGCTCCTTGGTTTTCATGTTGCTTGCTGAGTAGTGTTGCAGAGTCAGGGTCCTTCCAGAACAGGCTGAGTTATACAGACATCATATGACTGATCATGTGACACTCTGATTGCACACAGGTGAATCTTAATCAACTACTTATGTGACTTATGAAGTGATTTGGTTGGACCAGCTCTTATTTAGGGGTTTCATACGAAAGGGGGTGAATACCTATGCACACTCCAGATTTCTGTTTTTTCATCTTAATTATTGTTTGTGTCACAATAAAACAACAATTTTCACCTTTAAAGTAGTAGGCATGTTCTGTAAATCAAATAGTGCGAACTCTCCAAAAATCCATTTTAATTCCAGCTTGTAACGAAGCAAAACAGGACAAACACCAAGGGGGATGAATGCATTTGCAAGACGCTATATATATATATATATATATATATATATATATATATATATATATATATATATATATGCAGTACACAACACTGGATCTGTCCTATAAAAAGCGAAGTTTACATACAGCAGATGGTAATCCCACGCTTCCATGCTTGAGTATAGTGGCTGCATCTCAGTCGTGTATCTGTGTGACGACTTCATGCTTGGGTGCCTGCTTTTAAATCCTAATTGACTGAAATGCACTGTAGACTTTACCGAGCTGACACCCTACAACAAAGGCACAACTGTTTCTTTCTTTGCTCCAGTAATACATACAATCCCACAGCACCCAGTGTTCTCAGGATAGTCTCAGGATCCACTGCATATAAACAGGATAAAATGCTTACTGAAGATGAATGAATGAATACAAAAAAAAAAAATCAGAGATACTTTCTAAAACAAACAAACAAAATCCAAATGAATATTCTAATCCCTGTCTGGATCCTGTGTGGTCTCACATTCACACTAATTTTTATTTTTATTTTTAATGACTGTATGTGGGTGGCACGGTGGTGTAGTGGTTAGCGCTGTCGCCTCACAGCAAGAAGGTCCGGGTTCGAGCCCCATGGCCGGCGAGGGCCTTTCTGTGCGGAGTTTGCATGTTCTCCCCGTGTCCGCGTGGGTTTCCTCTGGGTGCTCCGGTTTCCCCCACAGTCCAAAGACATGCAGGTTAGGTTAACTGGTGACTCTAAATTGACCGTAGGTGTGAATGTGAGTGTGAATGGTTGTCTGTGTCTATGTGTCAGCCCTGTGATGACCTGGCGACTTGTCCAGGGTGTACCCCGCCTTTCGCCCGTAGTCAGCTGGGATAGGCTCCAGCTTGCCTGCGACCCTGTAGAACAGGATAAAGCGGCTAGAGATAATGAGATGAGATGAGTCAATTATGACCAATAGATAAAAAAAAGATGTCTTAAATCAAGGAAAAACTGAAAATGTTTTGGAAAAAATAAAATAAATGGTGGTAGTTGGGAAACTGTTACCATAGGGCAACAATGCGCAATGCTGGGAATCAGTTTATTATTAGCCTTAGATTAGATGACACATCCAGTGTTCGAGTCTCTATGAACTACCTGTTACTACAGGAATATACACTCACCGGCCACTTTAATAGGAACTTGGTCTTGATACTAAGATTCCTGTTCTTGGGTGCAGGAGTGGAATCCAGTGTGGTCTTCTGCTGTTGCATGCTGAGATGCTTTTCTGCTCACCACGGTTGTAAAGAGTTGCTATGAGTTACTATATCCTTCCTGGTAGCTTGAACCAATCTGGCCATTTCCCTCTGACCTCTCTTATCAACAAGGCGTTTGTTTCCACCCACAGAACTGTCGCTCACTCAGTGTTTTTTGCTTTTCGCACCATCCTGTGTAAACTCTAGAGACTGTTGTGTGTGAAACCCCCAGGAGATCAGCAGTTTCTGAAATACTCAAATAAACCAGTCCATCTGGCTCAAACCAACACCCATGCCACAGTGAAAGAAAGTTACACTTTGAGATCAAAACTTTTCCCATTCTGATGTTTGAAGAAGTAAACATTAAGTTAAGCTCTTGATTTGTATCGGCATGATTTGATGCATTGTGCTGCTCTCAAGGCATTGACTGATTAAAGAACTGCATAAAACAGCAGGGCGGCACAGTGGTGTAGTGGTTAGCACCGTCACCTCAGAGCAAGAAGGTTCTGGGTTCAAGCCCAGTGGCCAATGGGAGCCTTTCTGTGTGGAGTTTGCATGTTCTCCCCGTGTCTGCATGGTTTTCCTCCAGGTGCTCTGGTTTCCCTGACGATCCAAAGACATACAGGTTAGGCTAACTGGTGGCTCTAAATTGACTGTCGGTGTGAATGTGAGTGTGAATGGTCGTTTGTGTCAGCCCTGCGGTGATCCTGCACAGGATAAGCGGTGACAGATGATGGATTGATAAAACAGCAGGTGAACGGGTGTTCCTAATAAAGTGGCCAGTGAGTGTATATATATTAAAATATTAGAACGAGCATGTGTGGCAGCGAAGGTGTGGTCGAGCGTCAACTGTGGACTTAGATGCTCTTATTGAGAGCTTGTGTCTGATGTACAGCACCATCGGGAAGGAGTGCCTCGCCGTTCTCAGCCTACACTCGACCACGCCCTTGCTGCCACAGCATGTTAATATAAATGTGTGATCTTGCCTTGTAGCCAGAACCACTATCAGAGCCGCTGTTATACAAAATTAATCAACAACATGTGGCCAATCAGAATCAAGACTTTCAGCATCACTGTGGTATAATACAATATTTTGTCTGTTGCTATGGAGACAGTTCTGATCATCGACTCTGGAGGACCAGGTCCAATCAGCAGAAAGATGGCGGTAAAATTTGTTGCTTTCATAATCAAATTAACAACGTCAACTCATTCGTGACACCCTGTGGCAAAAACAAAAACATTACTCCATCAGAAAACAGTGTATAAATAATATTAGTATTCAGTTTAACATGAATTATAATGATAAGTAGGCTAATCTTAAGAAGACTATAGAGTTGACATTAATATGGGCAGCTCCAGACAGATAATTTAATCGACTTTTTGTTTTAGCAGGAGCAATGAAAATTATAAAATCATTTTAAAATAAATATTTTGTGTTAAATTATTGATTTCTTTAGTAAGCAGCCATGTAACAAATGGGATAATGGACAGTGAATTGGCCATTATTGCAAAATAAACTCCTTCAGAGTGGTTCAAGACGCCTCCGCTTCATGTCAGGGTCCTGCATCACCCTGTTGGGGTTTATTTCACAATAATGACCAGCTCGCTGTACTGTACATTATTCCTTACATAGCCAGGGTTCTAACTAGACCAAAATATCAGCGTAGTGGCGCCAGTTATAACGGCCGGGGGTTCGGGGGCCGCCTTAGGCCTCTGAAAGCTCACGGATTCTACATGCTCGGCTCGGAGATGCATTCTATTGCATTTCCTGGTACTTGCAGGTCTCCCAGAAAGTCGCTCTTTTTTGGTAATATTAATTAGATTTTTTTTTTTTTGCCAAAAGTTGTTGTGATTGTTTTTGATTGAAGACTTATTATAATTAATATTCAACTATATTAGTGACATATTTACGGAATAAGAATAAAACAACCAGTTGATGTTCACCAAGCATCAGCTTTATTTTCAGCTTCAGCCATTCAGTTACTATACATGACTATCCAGATCTAACTCAGGGACCGGGACGTATTACGTACATGACACGTAAGCGCCTCTTAAAGGGCATATTCTGGACCAATTTCATGGTTTTTTTTAATATGAAAGTATGTCCCTTTACACACTCATCCAGAAGGGTAATTTTGCACAAGGCCATCTGTCTACAGCAGAAAAAAATAAAAAAATAAAACGCGTCTGGAAAAATCCCAAGGGAGTCTGGAGCCAGATTCGTGACGTCGCCTGCGGAAGCGCCAGCAGGCTGCGAGAGCTTTGCACGGTTTCAGTGCACAGCCTGTGTAGACCAAGCGCTCCCATTTCTCTCTCATTGTCCGGTCTTTTGGGAAACGATGAGAATTATTCCAATCAAGATTGGTGTTGCTACACCCTCCTACGATACATCTGTTAACCATTTTAATAATTACGCGATAACATTGACGAAATTTGCAGAAAACCACCAGGTCGTTTTCTCATAAACAAACCAGCGCTGGCGTAGGATTCAGAAGGAGGCATCCCGCACGTGACGTCACGAAAATCAGTGTTTCCCGGGAAATCCAAATGCCAAGTTTTTTCAGAGGCGGACCAATTCGCCTCAAATGGCTTGATTTCAACTGAATTTTTCTGGTATTGCGCAAGGTAAAAAAATTGCAGAGAATGCAGAATGTGACAGATATTTGACCAAAGTTTAATATAAAATAGGAGAATTACATTGATCTTGCTCCTGAATTTACCCGCGATATGCACTTTAACATGGATGGCACTTTACCACAAACACAGCATAAGGAAGGAGGTAAACCGGACTAACATGATCAGTGACAATCTCCACACGGAACGACTTGGGCAGCTATGCACTGGGCGCTTATGTGCACGGGGAGTGGAGTCTGTCCGACTGTAGAACATTCGCATGGCAGCGCGCTGTCACCACTGCATTGGGATAACAAGAGAAAATTAAGCAAAAGAACACATTTTTAAGATTGACAAGTCTTTTTATTAGTGTAGCAGCAACTTTTACAGGCGTATTGGCAATATTGAGAGCATAGCGGTAAGGAAACATTGCGTATCGGCCCGATATGCTGTAAAGGCCTAGTTAGAACCCTGCATAACGTGTACTTTCGTATCCTCTGCACTGCTTGTGCTTGGATCCTGTCAAAAAACTTATGGCCCTTTTCCACTACCCTTTTTCAGCTCACTTCAGCTCACTTCAGCCCGACACGGCTCGCGTTACGACTACCTCAGAACAGCACGACTCAGCTCACTTCAGCCCTGCTCAGCCCCCAAAACTCGCACGGTTTTGGAGTAGGGCTGAAGCGAGCCAAACCGAGCCGAGTGGGGCTAGAGGCGTTAGGAGACACTCCCCTGTGCACTGATTGGTGAGGAGGAGTGTCCTCACATGCCCACACACGCCCCGCGAGCACGCTGGGATCTGTAAACACCGTAAACCCGGAAGAATAATAATTACGAATTACGAGAATTTCTGAAGCCTTATGCGCCTCGCCCATCTATACGCTCTTGCCAGTATCTGTTGGCGTTGTCGGTGACAACAAGCCACAGCACCAAGACCAGCAACACTAACGACTCCATGTCCTCCATGTTTATTGTTTACTATTCGGGTTGTGAGACTACCGCTTAAAAGGTCACTGATGTCACTGTTTGCGCCGCCTAACGACATCACGTGACGTCCACCCACTTTCGCTAACTCCACCCAATGTGTCCACCCACTTCCAGCCAGCACGATTCAGCGCGGTTGTAGTCGAAATGCAACTCCAACAGCCCCACTCAGCTCGACTCAGCCCAACTCGGTGAATGGTTGTCTGTGTCTAAAGGCCTCTGCATGCTCTTGCAACAAGGCTTTCGCAGATAGCTTTTCGCAGACAGTTGTAATTTATCGTTGCGCGGGGAGTAATAGGCGTGCACGATGTTATACACCGCCACAACGCAAGGGGGCGCGAAGTCGCGAAATCGCTAGGAGTAGTTGGTGGGTGTGGTTAGTGGAGTGTTTATCCTCCGGTTACTTATAATGACTAGAACTGGAGTCATATAGATGTCCGTACTTCCTCACTTCCTCGATCAATCGCTCTTCGTGCTGCTCCATCTTCGCTCGTGTTTTTAAAAATGGCGGTCGTGAAAACAAAACAAACCAGGAAAGTAGGGAAGCGGAAGTGCGTGTACAGCGGATGTAGAGTGGACCAATCAGAGCCCTCTTGTCTGCGACGCTATCTGCGAGGCTTCTGCGATGGTCACAATTTTTGGGAGATGCAAGCAGAGCGTCTGCGAAGGTGGGGGGGCTACGCAGACACTGTCTGCGATGCCATCTGCGAGGACTGGGTTGTCAACATAAATTGGCCTTAAGTGTCAGCCCTGTGATGACCTGGCGACTTGTCCAGGGTGTACCCCGCCTTTCGCCCGTAGTCAGCTGGGATAGGCTCCAGTTTGCCTGCGACCCTGTAGAACAGGATAAAGCGGCTACAGATAATGAGTTGAGATTTAGTTTTGAGAAATTTAGTTCCAAGGTTAGATTTTTTTCATTTTTATATTGTTTATTAATTGAGTACATGTGTAGGAAGTTGCCTAACTGAAGAGCTGTGCTTTGTGGTGTCTCAGTCTTGTCTCATTATTTTGAATTGTTAATCTGTTTCTAGCTTTTTCACAAAGTCAGCCAACCTGTTGCTTGCAAAGGTTATCTTATTTCGCGACTTCACGCCCCCTTGCGTTGTGGCGGTGTATAACATCGCACACGTCTATTACTCCTCTCCTGGATAAGATAAAGGTTATCTTATCCAGGAGGTGAGAAAGGCAGAGGAGAGGAGGACTGCCAGTGCAGTGGCAGAGGAAAATGAGGCCACAGCAGAGCCAGTGAGCAGGGCACCACATCATGAAGCATGTAGCAGCCTGGACATCGCCTTTGAGGAAATCTTACGAGAGAGGCAGTCACAGGGACGGTCCGTGAGTACCACATCAGCAGAAACTCAAGTGCAGACCTACCTCTCAGAAAAAAAAACACCCCTAAGAAAAGTGACCCACTTCAATATTGGAAAGAACATGCCATTCAGTTTCCATCTATGGCTGCTGTTGCAACCCAGTATCTCAGTGCCCCCTGCAGCTCTGTGGTAGTCTTGCTAACGCGACTTCAAAGCTCTGCGAGCATTTGGTCTGGCAAAGATGTTAAGCCCAACCGTTTCCCAAAGCGCGTGGTTGACCCGCCTCCCTGAAATGCCTCAGTTTGCTACTGGTCGAAGCCAGAAAAGGCTGTGACGAAGCTTAAACCAATCACATCACTCTTTCCTCTGACGTACAGTATGTGACGCGACGGAAACTGCTTGAGTAACAGGAAGAAGATAAATACCTCCAGGGCTGCTCTTTGCTCCGTTTTCAATGAGAACTTCCCGTTGAATGCTTTCAATACAGCATCTACCGCTGTGTCAAAGGCTTGCCGCTGCTCCATGTTCGTAATGTTTCTAGTGAATGAAGCGCTTCCGGCATAGATTCTGTAAACAATCTATGGCTTCCGGTCGCAGTTCTACTACATCACTGCCTTGAACACACCTCTACCCAGGGCCGTTGGAGATGCTCAAAGTTGATTGGCTCCTGATTTTTCGAGAGCTTGGAAGAGCTGTAGATAGCTTGCCTGGCCAGACTAAGCTCGCAACAGACCCTCGTGTTGCGTCACGCTTAGGATGGGCGGGCCCAGGCTAGCTCTGTGGACAGCGAGAGACCTTTTAGTGCTGTTGCAAACGTGTTGGATGACAAAAGAAATGGGCTCAAACCTGAAAGGGTAGAAATGCTTGCTTTCATCAAGAAAAACGTTCATTTCCTTAATTGAAATTACTGTATACCACTGTGAGATGCATTCTTAAAAGCAAATTACCGGCACTGTGGCACTTTTATTTTTTTATTTGTTTAGATTCCTGCCAGGTATTTTAAGGTTATGTTATTTATTTTTCAAACTACCTCACGCAAGTGCTCTGTTTGCTAACGGAGTTGTTGGATGTTAAAATAAGGTGTTAAATAAAAAACGAGGAACATCCTGGATCCATTTCTTTCCTCTTCTTTATTATTTTTTATGGATTATAAGAAGTATCGGGGTGGCATGGTGGTGTAGTGGTTAGCGCTGTCGCCTCACAGCAAGAAGGTCCTGGGTTCGAGCCCCGGGGCCGGCGAGGGCCTTTCTGTGTGGAGTTTGCATGTTCTCCCCGTGTCCGTGTGGGTTTCCTCCGGGTGCTCCGGTTTCCCCCACAGTCCAAAGACATGCAGGTTAGGTTAACTGGTGACTCTAAATTGACCGTAGGTGTGAATGTGAGTGTGAATGGTTGTCTGTGTCTATGTGTCAGCCCTGTGATGACCTGGCGACTTGTCCAGGGTGTACCCCGCCTTTCGCCTGTAGTCAGCTGGGATAGGCTCCAGCTTGCCTGCGACCCTGTAGAAGGATAAAGCGGCTAGAGATAATGAGAAATGAGATAAGAAGTATCGGATCGGGACTCGGTATCGGCAGATACTCAAAATCAAATGATCGGTATCGGATCGGAGGGCAAAAAAACCTGATCGGGACATCCCTAGATATTATAATACATCCGTTTATCAAATATTTCCAGGCAGCTTGCATTCTGCTTTTCGAAGCACAATGAAAGAGAAAAGCTCTTTTTCTCCACCAGCTCTTTTCTTTTTTTTCCTCAATTGACACTTTTTCAGCATCCCATTCAAAATGTGATTCACTTGCTGAGGAACCATTCAAATGCCACACCCTTGCATATCTCTTTACTTTCTTTTCTCCCTCTCTGTCTTTTTTTTTTAAAGCATCGTGATTTTTGATTCAGCTTCTCAGAAACCACCATCTCCATTTCCTCGTGTCTGTGTATTTTCTCCTTTAAAAACGACTTCTGACCTCATTCTGACTGAAATAAAGCTCCTGGCTCAATAATTTGCACTCATCAAGGTTTAATAAATGGTTACAAGGAGCTGAAGTTTCTAAAAAATCCCTTCTGGCCATGGATGCGTTCTCATTCGCTAGTCGGTTTGCATACAAATGCGAGCCAGACATTTTTCGTGTGTGAATTGGAAGTGTGTGCTGGAGGAGAAAGAGACTCCTTTCCTAGGAGGGCTTTTGATGCGTTTGCTAATTAAACACAAAGGACAGTGCTGGAAAGGACCAGACTCTTTGAACACATCAGAGAAATCTGTCCTTACACACATGAGATCTTGTTGCATTTTGTTTTCTACCTTGCACCATGAATCGAAGTGATTATGCAATGAGTTTCGGTGATATTCGTACCATCGTCATCTAATTAAACAGCTGGATCAGAGCCAGGGCAAACTGATGCAGAGATCGCTTTGAATCCTGCAGCGTGAAGGATCAACACACCATCCAGACTGATTAAAACAAACAAAACAAAACAAAAAAAAACCTGCCAGTTTTCCCCAATCCTGCAAAATACAAGTGATTTTCACTCGTCTGATTCTTTATTTTCTCTCCCTCCCTCCCTCCATCAGCATGGAAATGTTTTAAGCAAGAGATTTTCACCAACTGACATGCTGCAATCAAATGAAAAGAAAGTTAATTCAGACTAACTACTCTTTCAGGGCTCTAAATTGTTCGTAAATGGTGGAAAGGAAAGTGGAATTGCAGTCTGAATCAAAAGCTGAATGTTTTCTTTACTGCGGATAAGCATTTCAGGAGAGAATTGCATTAAAGGCGGCTTTATTTAGAGACTAATTCTGAACATAAGGTTTTTTTTTTTAATGCTGTTTGTAGTCTTAATAAGCCGGGAGGCAGAAAACCTGTAATGTAGAAAGTTTGAAATGCTTCTTTCCATCAGTCCAAATGAACACGCAAACAAATAAACAAACACATACAAATACACATTGAAGCCAGCCTGCATTTGTGTGTGCAAAAAGTACACACATATACTATATATATACACACACACACACACACACACACACACACGTGTTTTCTTCTTCTTCTTCTTCTTCTTCTTCAGGGTTTCTTGGCAGATGGCAAAGCAACTTAAAGGTGCATTACCGCCACCGACTGGGCTGGAGTGTGGAACAGGAGATATTGGGGGGGGAATGTTTTCAAGTAAAGTTTTTATTTCGTCCTCGGTTGGTTCAGCAACACGCTCTGCCATTTTGTTTTCCTCTACTCATGGTATATGAGCTGATATCCTAGTAGTAGAGTAGCCAATCAGAGCACACAATTGCTCATATCTAGTGAATCTGGACAGGATATATATAATATAATATTAGTGCTGTCAAAAATGTCGCGTTATTAACGCGTTAACTTGACTCAATTTTAACGGCGAAAATTTTTTTATCGCGAGATTAACGCTCTGTGACATGATGCCACGCCCCACACAGCCAGAGTCCTCTGCCCTCCCCCGAAGAGCCACGGTGCTCGGCTTAGGTTTCGTTTTCCCATCGGCGGCTCCAGCCCCACTTTGCAGTGGCTGTGACAAGACGTGTTATGCTCTGCAATAAAAAAAAAACATTGGTACAACCAGTGCTCGACCTATGCCGATATTTTCGGGGGGTCCCTTTTTTTTCCCTTGGGGGTGCTTGCGCTTGCCTCAGAGCGCGGATCTCCATCGCGCGCTCACTTCGGATATGCAAATGCTTCCCGTTACACACGACTGCTATGTCAATAAACATCATTTTGCCAATATTTTAGAGACCCCCCAACATTTCCCAAATCATGTTTTCAAGGGATCTCATGTCTGTTTCAGGGGATCTCGGATCCCCCGAGTACCCCCGTAGTTCGAACGGTGAGCAAGCCCATTCACTTTTTTATGCTGATAAGAGAATTACAATGGTTTTTCATGTGACAAAAATGTGCGATTAAATTGCGATTAATCGCGAGTTAACTATGACAGTCGCGACATTAATCGTGATTAAATATTTTAATCGCTTGACAGCACTAATATATATATATATATATATATCATCATCTCTAGCCGCTTTATCCTTCTACAGGGTCGCAGGCAAGCTGGAGCCTATCCCAGCTGACTATGGGTGAAAGGCGGGGTACACCCTGGACAAGTCGCCAGGTCATCACAGGGCTGACACATAGACAACCATTCACACTCACATTCACACCTACGGTCAATTTAGAGTCACCAGTTAACCTAACCTGCATGTCTTTGGACTGTGGGGGAAACCGGAGCACCCGGAGGAAACCCACGCGGACACGGGGAGAACATGCAAACTCCGCACAGAAAGGCCCTCGCCGGCCCCGGGGCTCGAACCCAGGACCTTCTTGCTGTGAGGCGACAGCACTACACCACCGTGCCGCCCCATATATATATATATATATACCGGTATATAGGGCGGCACTGCGGTGTAGTGGTTAGCGCTGTCGCCTCACAGCAAGAAGGTCCGGGTTCGAGCCCCATGGCTGATGAGGGCCTTTCTGTGTGGAGTTTGCATGTTCTCCCCGTGTCCGTGTGGGTTTCCTCCGGGTGCTCCGGTTTCCCCCACAGTCCAAAGACATGCAGGTTAGGTTAACTGGTGGCTCTAAATTGACCGTAGGTGTGAATGTGAGTGTGAATGGTTGTCTGTGTCTATGTGTCAGCCCTGTGATGGCCTGGCGACTTGTCCAGGGTGTACCCCGCCTTTCGCCCGTAGTCAGCTGGGATAGGCTCCAGCTTGCCTGCGACCCTGTAGAACAGGATAAAGCGGCTAGAGATAATGAGATGAGATGATATATATATATATATATATATGCACGCACTTTAATCGGAACTTGTTGATTCTAAGATTCTTGTTCTGGGCTGCAGGAGAGGAATCCAATGTGGTCTTCTGCTGTTGTATGCTGAGATGCTTTTCTGCTCACCACGGTTGTAAAGAGTTGCTATGAGTTGCTAGATCCTTCCTGGCAGCTTGAACCAATCTGTCCATTTTCCTCTGACGTCTCTTATCAACAAGGCGTTTGTTTCCACCCACAGAACTGTCGCTCACTCACTCAGTGTTTTTTGTTTTTCGCACCATTCTGTGTAAACTCTAGAGACTGTTGTGTGTGAAAACCCCAGGAGATCAGCAGTTTCTGAAATACTCAAATAAACCAGTCCATCTGGCTCAAACCAACACCCATGCCACAGTGAAAGAAAGTCACACTTTGAGATCACAATTTTTTCCTATTCTGATGTTTGAAGACGTGAACATTAACTGTAGCTGTTGATTTGTATCAGCATGATTTGATGCATTGTGCTGCTGTCAAGGGATCGGCTGATGAGAGAACTGCATAAAACAGCAGGGGGATGGGTGTACCTAATAAAGTGGCCGGTGAGTATATATGTGTGTGTGTACATATATAAAATTCACTACCATATTTACATGCACGCTGACATAAGACTAAATATAGCACTCCAATTTCAACTGAAGACAATAGTAGCCTGTAGAGAAACACATCCACACAGATTCGAATGCACGCCAGCTGATTTTACACCATCGATGTACACCAAAAGTGAGAGTGCGTAGGAGGCAATGCTAATTTAGAAAAACTGAATTATTTATGAGTAGGTGAGAGATCATATTTGGCATTTGGCAATGAAAGACTGCTGATAGATATAAAGATGTACGTTCTCATCAAACTATATTCCACTTATCATTGATCTTGTGTTTCATTTAACCTTTTAGAGCCCAGGGTGCTGAGAGGTGAGGCTCACCCAGACAGACTGACCCAGAATTAATCAGAAATACTTCCACAATTATCAGGTCGATACACATAATTTTGGTGTCTATGGATATGTAAGACCTCAGACAATATATTTCTAGTGTCAGTAACATTGTAATTGTTACAATGCCTGAGTAAACTGTGAAAAATCAAAGGAGAAATACACATTTTTCAAGCAACTCCTTGACTCCAAATGGACTATACACAGTGGTGCTTGAAAGTTTGTGAACGCTTTAGAATTTTCTATATTTCTGCATAAACATGACATTAAAACATCATCAGATTTTCACACAAGTCCTAAAAGTAGATAAAGAGAACCCAGTTAAACAAAAGAGACAAAAATATCATACTTGGTCATTTATTTATTGAGGAAAATGATCCAATATAACATACCTGTGAGTGGCAAAAATATGTGAACCTCTAGGATGAGCAGTTAATTTGAAGGTGAAATTAGAGTCAGGTGTTTTCAATCAATGGGATGACAATCAGGTGTGAGTGGGCACCCTGTTTTATTTAAAGAACAGGGATCTATCAAATTCTGATATTCACAACACATGTTTGTGGAAGTGTATCATGGCACGAACAAAGGAGATTTCTGAGGAACTTAGAAAAAGTGTTGTTGATGCTCATCAAGCTGGAAAATTTTACAAAACCATCTCTAAAGAGTTTGGACTCTACCAATCCACAGTCAGACAGATTGTGTACAAATGGAGGAAATTCAAGACCATTGTTACCCTCCCCAGGAGTGGTCGACCAACAAAGATCACTCCAAGAGCAAGGCGTGTAATAGTCAGCAAGGTCACAAAGGACCCCAGGGTAACTTCTAAGCAACTGAAGGCCTCTCTCACATTGGCTAATGTTAACGTTCATGAGTCCAGCATCAGGAGAACACTGAACAACAATGGTGTGCATGGCAGGGTTGCAAGGAGAAAGCCACTGCTCTCCAAAAAGAACATTGCTGCTCGTCTGCAGTTTGCTAAAGATCATGTGGACAAGCCAGAAGGCTATTGGAAAAATGTTTTGTGGATGGATGAGACCAAAATAGAACTTTTTGGTTTAAATGACAAGTGTTATGTTTGGAGAAAGGAAAACACTGCATTCCAGCATAAGAACCTTATCCCATCTGTGAAACATGGTGGTGGTAGTATCATG
Organism: Neoarius graeffei; assembly: GCF_027579695.1. Taxonomy (NCBI): domain Eukaryota; kingdom Metazoa; phylum Chordata; class Actinopteri; order Siluriformes; family Ariidae; genus Neoarius; species Neoarius graeffei. Next base: position 52,828,853 of record NC_083589.1, read on the forward strand.
GTTTGGGCCTGTTTTGCTGCATCTGGGCCAGGACGGCTTGCCATCATTGATGGAACAATGAATTCTGAATTATACCAGCGAATTCTAAAGGAAAATGTCAGGACATCTGTCCATGAACTGAATCTCAAGAGAAGGTGGGTCATGCAGCAAGACAACGACCCTAAGCACACAAGTCGTTCTACCAAAGAATGGTTAAAGGAGAATAAAGTTAATGTTTTGGAATGGCCAAGTCAAAGTCCTGACCTTAATCCAATCAAAATGTTGTGTAAGGACCTGAAGCGAGCAGTCCATGTGAGGAAACCCACCAACATCCCAGAGTTGAAGCCGTCCTGTATGGAGGAATGGGCTAAAATTCCTCCAAGCCGGTGTGCAGGACTGATCAACAGTTACCGCAAATGTTTAGTTGCAGTTATTGCTGCACAAGGGGGTCACACCAGATACTGAAAGCAAAGGTTCACATACTTTTGCCACTCACAGATATGTAATATTGGATTATTTTCCTCAATAAATATAATATAAAGTATAATATTTTTGTCTCATTTGTTTAACTGGGTTCTCTTTATCTACTTTTAGGACTTGTGTGAAAATCTGATGATGTTTTAGGTCATATTTATGCAGAAATATAGAAAATTCTAAAGGGTTCATAAACTTTCAAGCACCACTGTAAGTCATCATATATATATCACAAAGTAAATAGATACCACAAAAGTTTTATTAAGTATAGAACTTACCAAAACAACATTTTTTGACCTTTTTACCAGAAGTCAATTCTAGTATCACTCTATTGGACCTGGTTCTAGATTTAAGAAATAATTTTTAAAAATTAATTAAATAAATAAATAAAAAAGGTTGAGTGACGCCGGTTATGCAAATGCACTCACTGCCATTTTTATATCAGATCAACAGGGTTCTTCATGGACGAACTGCTTCAGCACAGGATCGTGGACAAGCCGATGTTCCATTACCGCTAAACTGCCTCAATCTGCAGTCCAGGTGGCACAACCTGCTGCTTTGAGGATTTGGACATTTGCGGGCAAAAGCTGAGCTCAAAAAAAGAAATGGATCTGACTTTGATGTGGTTTTACATTTCACAATATGATAAATGTTTTATTTGTGAAGATGTATGAAAATGTCTTCGAGTCAAGGAAAGGACAAAAAGGTGTTTGAGTCCATGAAAAACTCCAAAACCTCTTCGAGGCAGCATTAAAGGGGAACTGAAGTCATTTTTAAACTTGCTTTAATTCTTAATTAACGTGTTATTCAATTACGTTTTGGGTTTTAGTAACCTTATATCGTGACTCATATTGGCAACTAATTGCAGTTAAATATTATACTTATCGGCCTATTCGGTTTTTAGTCATATTGAATTTAGTTCGTTTGGTCCACGGCAGGCGTCGCTTATCCGCACGATCTTCACGAGACTTGTGCGAGACTTCGAAACGTGACGTGTCAGCCAGGTGCCAGTGCCGCCATTTTGAAAACTGTTTTCCAAACGAAGTATTGCACAAAAACGAGTTTAAATGACGATCACTGCCTACTTTTTTCAAACTTTCCTGATTGCTATCAAAACAAACAAAACTTCCGTCTTGATTACGTCAGCATTCGAAAGAGGGCGCGCGCGTCTTTTGACGATGTTGGCAGATGTCGGTCACTTTGATTTCCACTGTACGTTTTACTTCCGTCCTACGATGTCTCGCACAGGTCTCAATGAATCTCGTTTACGCCCATTGCTTTGACATATGGACTGATATATTACAGAGCATATTTCAAACACTCATAACTTGCTATAGCAGTGACACAATCGCGATCAAACATCTCATCTCATCTCATTATCTCTAGCCGCTTTATCCTGTTCTACAGGGTCGCAGGCAAGCTGGAGCCTATCCCAGCTGACTACGGGCGAAAGGCGGGGTACACCCTGGACAAGTCGCCAGGTCATCACAGGGCTGACACATAGACACAGACAACCATTCACATTCACACCTACGCTCAATTTAGAGTCACCAGTTAACCTAACCTGCATGTCTTTGGACTGTGGGGGAAACCGGAGCACCCGGAGGAAACCCACGCGGACACGGGGAGAACATGCAAACTCCGCACAGAAAGGCCCTCGCCAGCCACGGGACTCGAACCCGGACCTTCTTGCTGTGAGGCGACAGCGCTAACCACTACACCACCGTGCCGCCCCGCGATCAAACATGCATTCCTATATTTAATAAAATGAGATAAATAGGATTTTGATAATTAAAAAATGTCTTCAGTTCTCCTTTAAGAAACAACCAGTCACAGCGCCCTAAAGTTAATACAGATAGATTTAAGAACTCATTTTTGAATAGAATCATATTTAAATATGAATTAGTGATTTAATTACCAGTATATAGAATTTACTAAGTCTTTTTTATTATTTCGTTTTTTTTATTCTTGGTGTTTTTGAATTTTTAGTGTTTATTACTGTATATTTTTTGTCTTCTGCTTTCTTATGTAAAATATGTATATAGTATATAGTTGTCTTATTTAATTAAAGACTGTTGACTGACCACTGATTGAGTGATTGATTGATTGAAGCAGGAGAGGATTAGTGCTCGGACCAGGAGCTGAGTAACATTCATTGTTAAGATGTGAGGGGGGAAAAAAAAAAGCTAGTAGATATTTTTTTTTTTGCCAGGTGATGCAACAATTGGGATCAAACATTATGATCGTAATTTCTTGCCATGTTTGAATTGAGACTACACAATCCTGTCAAAATTCACGTACTACGCAAGTAAGTACACCGTGTACTACATGGAAGTGTACTAATGAAAGTACAGTAATTGAGACACAGGGCAGTGCATCTAAAAATGCACAAATTCCGATTTCATTACACGGCAAAGAAAAAAGGAATAAGATTTAAAAACAAACAAACAAACAAAAAACCCATGAGTATCATGCTGAGCTAAGCAGACTGCCTGCCTCAGCCCTGACACTGTTCGACCCCCCTGCAAACCTGATGACATGTTTGACGAAATTTCATCTGAAATTGATGCTTCACATTTGCGTAATGTGAGGGGGACCATTAATCATTCTCATCATTTTCATATTCATTATCAGCAGCAGCCTCATCAGCTTTATCATCTTCATCCTTAGCATCATTATTAAACATCACTTACTGCTGACTTGATCTCACACGGAGCTTTCGACTGTGTGACAGCTAAAAGACTATTTCTCCCACTGGTGAAGTTGATTTATGGCACTGAAGGAGAAGAATTTGAACTTGGGAGTAAAGCTGGAGGAGCACACACACGCAGGGTCGACTTCTTGGTGTTTCATATTAATGGAAACTGAATGGGAGTGAATGGACCGAGGTGAATTATATGTCTGAGTTACAACACTCGGCTGATGGTTTTGTCTCTGATGACTTACAGTGGTGCTTGAAAGTTTGTGAGCCCTTTAGAATTTTCTATATTTCTGCATCAATATGACCGAAAACATCAACAGATTTTCACACAAGTCGTAAAAGTAGATAAAGAGAACCCAGTTAAACAAATGAGACAAAAAATATTATACTTGGTCATTTATTTATTGAGGAAAATGATCCAATATTACATATCTGTGAGTGGCAAAAGTATGTGAACATTTGCTTTCAGTATCTGGTGTGACCCCCTTGTGCAACGATAACTGCAACTAAACGTTTCCAGTAACTGTTGATCAGTCCTGCACACCGGCTTGGAGGAATTTTAGCCCGTTCCTCCGTACAGAACAGCTTCAACTCTGGGATGTTGGTGGGTTTCCTCACATGAACTGCTCGCTTCAGGTCCTTCCACAACATTTCCATTGGATTAAGGTCAGGACTTTGACTTGGCCATTCCAAAACATTAACTTTATTCTTCTTTCACCATTCTTTGGTAGAACGACTTGTGTGCTTAGGGTCGTTGTCTTGCTGCATGACCCACCTTCTCTTGAGATTCAGTTCATGGACAGATGTCTTGACATTTTCCTTTAGAATTCGCTGGTATAATTCAGAATTCATTGTTCCATCAATGATGGCAAGCCGTCCTGGCCCAGATGCAGCAAAACAGGCCCAAACCATGATACTACCACCACCATGTTTCACAGATGAGATAAGGTTCTTATGCTGGAATGTACTGTTTTCCTTTCTCCAAACATAACGCTTCTCACTTAAACCAAAAAGTTATATTTTGGTCTCATCCATCCACAAAACATTTTTCCAATAGCCTTCTGGCTTGTCCACATGATCTTTAGCAAACTGCAGATGAGCAGCAATATTCTTTTTGGAGAGCAGTGGCTTTCTCCTTGCAACCCTGCCATGCACACCATTGTTGTTCAGCGTTCTCCTGATGGTAGACTCATGATCATTAACATTAGCCAATGCGAGAGAGACCTTCAGTTGCTTAGAAGTTACCCTGGGGTCCTTTGTGACCTCGCTGACTATTACACGCCTTGCTCTTGGAGTGATCTTTGTTGGTCGACCACTCCTGGGGAGGGTAACAATGGTCTTGAATTTCCTCCATTTGTACACAATCTGTCTGACTGTGGATTGGTGGAGTCCAAACTCTTTAGAGATGGTTTTATAACCTTTTCCAGCCTGATGAGCATCAACAACGCTTTTTCTGAGGTCCTCAGAAATCTCCTTTGTTCGTGCCATGATACACTTCCAGAAACGTGTGTTGTGAAGATCAGACTTTGATAGATCCCTGTTCTTTAAATAAAACAGGGTGCCCACTCACACCTGATTCTCATCCCATTGATGGAAAACACCTGACTCTAATTTCACCTTCAAATTAACTGCTAATCCTAGAGGTTCACATACTTTTGCCACTCACAGATATGTAATATTGGATCATTTTCCTCAATAAATAAATGACCAAGTATAATATTTTTGTCTCATTTGTTTAACTGGGTTCTCTTTATCTACTTTTAGGACTTGTGTGAAAATCTGATGATGTTTTCGGTCATATTTATGCAGAAATATAGAAAATTCGAAAGGGTTCACAAACTTTCAAGCACCACTGTATTTTTTATGAAAGATGCTGACTGCAAAGTCACCTGAAATTTATTTTTTTATTGTGCGTGGCATTTTCCCTCAAGAACAATATCATGCAGACAAGATGTGATCATTTTGATGTCCTGAATGAGTTACATGTCAATCCTGAGATCGAGATGCTGACCTCTTCTGCTCCTCGGACCTGCCTGATCCATCCTGATGCCCTGTGTCTGGCTGGAGTCTCATCACATTCCTCCTGTGGAGGACGGCCGCATATGGACAGTTGAAAGTCACACTTGGAAGACGCTCTGGACACTTACAGTAATGCTTTTATGGCTGAGGACTACAGTTGACTTGCTAACTTTAGGACTACAGTTGTCATGAACAGTTTTGCACTCAAGTTTCCATCAATGAAGAGTTATAACATCAACGAAACAGACCATGTTAAAACTGTTAAAAATGTTCTAATCACGTTGACTGTTATCACCCAAATGAGGATGGGCTCCCTTTTGAGTCTGGCTCCTCTCGAGGTTTCTTCCTCATGTCGTCTGAGGGAGTTTTCCCTTGCCACCATCGCCACATGCTTGCTCATTGGGGATAGATTAGGGATAAAATTAGCTCATGTCATTAAAATTCTGTAAAGCTGCTTTGCGACAATGTCTATTGTTAAAAGCGCTATAAAAATAAACTTGACTTGACTGAGGGTCACTTTTCTCCATTTTGGGATTGAATATCCTACTTCTTGAGGTAAATAGTAGAGCCCTACAGAAATCGCTGAACACGGGGAGCTTGAACTAATTAGCATAATTATGGAACCGCGTCAGGTTTGTAGTACTCGAGTCCGACTCGTGCCCAAATTTTAAGGACTTGTGACTTGACTTGGACTTCAGCACTGATGACTCGGACTTGGACTCGGACTTGTGCATTAATTGCATTCGGACTCGTAAATTGGAGATGAGGACTCGGATTTTTTTCTTTATTTTTTGTAACATGCCATAATAACTTGGCATAAGATATTTATATTTATATCTACATTAATTTTATACTAATTTTGTGCAAAAGAATGAACACCTGTTCATACGTCATGTTCAGGAACAAACCAACATTAATGGCACTAAAATGCCTGGAAAGAACGCCCCTAGGATTGTTCGCTTTGCTTATACAGACTTTGTACCAGGCTACTCTGGGTATATTGGACATCGCTCTGAATAAGAGCATCTGCTTAATTGCATGACATTACATGAATGGCATGTAATGCCATTTTGCATCTAAAAGCGTTCTGATACAGCTACTAGCTATTATTCAGTGAGCTATGCTCCCCTCATCGTTTTTTTTTTTTGTAATTATGAATCTCCTGAATGTTATCAAAGGTGGTACAGCACATCAGTTTTCATAGTTTTAGCTTTTCGCAACCTTGCATTTGCTTTGCACTCTCTCACAAACTGGAAGTTGGAAACATTGACTGCCCCCTGTGGTAAAAACTGGTATAACATGCTTTAAAAAATATATTAATCTCATCTCATCTCATTATCTCTAGCCGCTTTATCCTTCTACAGGGTCGCAGGCAAGCTGGAGCCTATCCCAGCTGACTACGGGCGAAAGGCGGGGTACACCCTGGACAAGTCGCCAGGTCATCACAGGGCTGACACATAGACACAGACAACCATTCACATTCACACCTACGGTCAATTTAGAGTCACCAGTTAACCTCACCTGCATGTCTTTGGACTGTGGGGGAAACCGGAGCACCCGGAGGAAACCCACGCGGACACGGGGAGAACATGAAAACTCCGCACAGAAAGGCCCTCGCCGGCCAAGGGGCTCGAAACCGGACCTTCTTGCTGTGAGGCGACAGCGCTAACCACTACACCACCGTGCCGCCCGTATTTATTTATGTATTTATTTTTAATCATTAACATTCTTGCACATCTTAAAAGATGGGGGCAGGATCTCATCTCATCTCATTATCTCTAGCCGCTTTATCCTTCTACAGGGTCGCAGGCAAGCTGGAGCCTATCCCAGCTGACTACGGGCGAAAGGCGGGGTACACCCTGGACAAGTCGCCAGGTCATCACAGGGCTGACACATAGACACAGACAACCATTCACACTCACATTCACACCTACGGTCAATTTAGAGTCACCAGTTAACCTAACTGTTAGGACTAGGACTGTTTTGGCCTCTAGAGGCCGCTGTTATTTCCTTTTCATGTCATATTTATTTTGGCCTCTAGAGGCCGCCACTGTTCCTGTGTTTTGTGTTTTTTTTTGTTAATTGCCTGTTAGTCCTAATTATCTTCACCTGTGTCCTTAATTAGTTTGTGTATTTATACCCCTGAGTTCAGTCCTCTTGTCACAGAGTCTTTGTGCTGTTATGTTTATCTCCAGTTTCCTTTGTACTGTGTTTTGTGGATCTTCTGAGCTTTTGCATTTTTGCCTTTTTCTTTTTGAATTATACTCTTTGTTTTTGTTTTTTTTGTTTTGCCCTGGATTGTATATAGTGTACATAGTATAAATAAACCTTTTGTTACTTTTTCTACTTCCGCCTCACGCCTCTGCATTTGAGTCATTCCCCTGGTGGCCTAGTGGGGGTTTGCTGGATCGTCACACCAACGAACCAGGTTCGAATCCCAGCAAAACCCTAACAGAAAGACTCCGTCATGACCGACTCAGCAGAGGCTGCTTCAACTGTCTACCCGGCCAACCTTCAGGGAATTATGGCAGCTTTGACACGCTTCGGAGCGACCATGGACGCTCATGGACGTACGCTCACCAGCCAACGTGAGGCCCTTGCTCGCCACGAGGAACTGCTTCAGCAAATTGGGAAAACCCTGGCACAGCTGACATCTCTGCCTCCTGCTCCTGATCCAGCTCCCACTCCTGCTCCAGTGCCTCCTGCCATGCTGCCTTCTTCACCTCGCGAACCCAGCCTTCCTGCACCACAGAGGTATGACGGCAAGCACAGTGAGTGCCGAGAGTTCCTTACCCAGTGTCAACTCACCTTTGAGCTTCAGCCTACCACCTACACTACGGATCGCCGCAAGATTGCCTTTGTGATCACCTTATTAGCTGGTAAGGCGCGAGCCTGGGCTACTGCTATCTGGCAAAGACAGGGACCTGAGTGCTTTGATTTCCAGCTGTTTTCTGAAGAGATGCTTCGGGTCTTCGATCAGGCAGACATCAGTACTGACGCAGCCCGAAAGCTCATGTCCATCCGGCAAGGAGGAAGCGTCGCAGATTACGCCATCTCGTTCCGAACACTCGCAGCAGTAAGTGGATGGAACGAGACTGCCCTGGTGTCAGCCTTCCACCATGGTCTGTCTGACCCCATCAAGGATGGTCTGGCCTCTATTGGATGCCCAAGTGACCTCGAAACCCTCATCTCACATGCTATTCGTCTGGACAACAGGATGAGAGAACGCCACCAAGCCTTGAGCCCTCCCAGCCTCCCTACCTCTACCTGGAGACCATCTACCTCCTTCAGTGACTGTCCAGAACCCATGCAAGTGGGTCGTACTCGCCTCTCCGCATCTGAGAGGGAGCGCAGAAGGAGGGACAAGTGCTGCATCTACTGTGGCAAGCCTGGTCACTTCCGAGTATCATGTCCCGAACTGTTGGGAAAAGGACCGCCCCGTCCAGCCGAGGGAGGGTTGTGACGGGGCCTACCCTCTCTCCCGGACTCCCTGGTCAAGGAATCTACATCCCGGTCTCCATCTCCTGGGGTGAGTCTGTCCACTCTTGTCAAGCTTTGATAGACTCAGGGGCGGCTGGGAACTTTATGGATATTCACTTCGCCCAAAGCATCAATATACCTACTGCACCTCTTGAAGTCCCTCTGTCTGTGTCTGCCCTCGATGGCCAAGCGTTAGGTGATGGAAGAGTCACCCAAGTTACTTCTCCAGTCTTCCTCCAGTCTCAAGGTCACAAGGAAGAAATATCCCTGCACCTGATTCCTTCACCTGAGTTCCCAGTTATTCTAGGCCTTCCTTGGCTTATTCGCCACAACCCTCGCATAGACTGGGTAACAAGCCAGGTTGTGGAATGGGGCCCTGCATGCCATGCCTCTTGTCTGCTCTCTAGCTCTCCTGTGTCTCCTGCCGAGCCCCCTGATCTCACCGAGTTATCTCAAGTTCCCACAGAGTACTGGGATCTCAAGGAAGTTTTCAGCAAGAGCAGGGCCGCCGTTCTTCCTCCGCACCGGGCCTACGACTGTGCCATCGACTTGCTCCCTGGGACTACCCCTCCTCGTGGCAGACTGTTTTCCCTCTCTCAGCCAGAACGCAAGGCTATGGAGGAATACCTCAAAGACGCCCTGGTCTCTGGGTTCATTCGACCCTCCACCTCACCTGCTGGTGCCGGCTTCTTCTTTGTCGGCAAGAAGGATGGGGGGCTTCGACCATGTATTGACTACAGGGGCCTGAACAAGATCACTGTGCGCAACCGATATCCCCTTCCGCTGATGTCCACTGCTTTCGACCTGCTCCAAGGCGCCACCGTCTTCACCAAGTTGGACCTACGGAACGCATACCACCTCATCCGTATCCGACAGGGAGACGAGTGGAAGACTGCCTTTAACACCCCGTCTGGGCACTACGAATACCAGGTGATGCCCTTCGGACTCACCAACGCACCAGCTGTTTTTCAGGCCCTAATCAACGACGTCTTAAGGGACATGATTAACCTGTACGTCTTTGTCTACCTCGATGACATCCTTATCTTTTCCAAGACCATGCAGGAGCACTGCCACCATGTCCGCCAGGTTCTCCAGAGGCTGCTACAGAACAATCTGTTCGCCAAGGCCCAGAAATGTGAATTTCATGTTCCCGAGGTCTCCTTTCTGGGATTTATTGTACGGACAGGCCAACTCCAAATGGACCCTGCCAAGACCCTGGCCGTCCGGGACTGGCCTACTCCCAAGTCCGTTAAGGAGGTTCAGCGGTTCTTAGGATTCGCTAACTTCTACCGCAAGTTCATCAGGAACTTCAGTTCTGTGGCAGCACCCATGTCAGACCTCACCAAAGGGACAGGTGGATCTTATGGCTGGTCTCCTCAGGCAGAAAAGACGTTCAAAGACTTCAAGGCCCGCTTCTGCACGGCACCCATTCTGGTCCTCCCGGACACCTCCCAACCATTCATCGTGGAGGTGGACGCCTCGGACAGTGGTGTCGGCGCGGTACTCTCTCAACGTTCGGAAGGAAAGCTGCACCCCTGCGCTTACTTCTCCCACCGCCTGAGTCCTGCGGAGTCCCGGTACGATGTGGGGGATCGAGAACTGTTAGCGGTCAAACTGGCCCTTGAGGAGTGGAGGCACTGGCTGGAGGGAGCGCAACATCCATTCCTGGTTTGGACTGACCACAAGAACCTGGAGTACCTCCAGCAAGCCAAGAGACTGAACCCTCAACAGGCTAGGTGGGCCCTGTTTTTCAGTCGGTTTGACTTCACCCTCTCGTACCGTCCCGGCTCCAAGAACACCAAACCTGACGCACTGTCCAGGCTGTTCTCTGCCACTAACAGGGAGAATGAAGTCGGGCCTATTATCCCGGTGTCCCGGATTGTGGCCCCTGTCCGCTGGGGTATTGAGGAGGCTGTTTGACGAGCCCAACGCCAGGACCCCGGTCCTGGGACGGGGCCACCGGGCCTCTTGTACGTCCCACATCAAGCCCGGGCCAAGGTTCTCCAGTGGGGTCACTCTTCCCCTCTCACCGCCCACCCGGGAGCTCGGAGGACCCTGGACTTCCTGAAAAGACGCTTCTGGTGGCCTAACATGGAGCAGGAAGTAAGGTCATTTGTCCTGTCCTGTGAGGTTTGCACCAGAACCAAGAACCCACGACAGCGTCCCCAGGGTCTCCTGCATCCTCTGACCATTCCCCGGCGTCCCTGGTCCCACGTGGCAGTCGACTTCATCACGGGTCTCCCTGAGTCACAAGGTAACATGGTCATTTTGGTCATTGTTGACAGATTCTCCAAGGCCTGCCGCTTCATACCTCTGTGCAAACTCCCCTCTGCTCTTGAAACAGCGAAACTTATATTTAATCATGTCTTCCGAGTCTTTGGTCTTCCACAGGACATCGTCTCAGACCGAGGGCCCCAGTTCTCCTCCCGAGTGTGGCACGGGTTCTGCAAGGTCATCGGAGCCACTGCCAGCCTCTCCTCTGGGTTTCACCCACAGTCCAATGGTCAGACGGAGAGGCTCAACCAGGACCTGGAAACCACCCTGCGAGGCCTGGCTATGGATAACCCGACATCATGGAGCACCTGGCTGCCATGGGCAGAGTACGCCCACAACACCCTGCAGTCATCGGCCACCAAGCTGTCGCCATTCCAGTGCCAATTCGGGTTCCAGCCACCTCTGTTCCCGGACCAGGAGGAGGACGCGGGGGTGCCCTCGGTCAACCAATATGTGAGACGGTGTCGCAAGACCTGGAGCAAGGTCAGGAAGACCCTCATACAGACCTCCAGAACCAACCAGACTCAGGCCAACCGCCATAGAAGACCTGCACACACTTTCCGCCCTGGGCAGCGGGTTTGGCTGTCCACTAAGGACCTTCCGCTGCGGGTGGAGAACCGCAAGCTTGCTCCTCGCTACATTGGCCCCTTCAAGGTGGTGCGCAGGGTGAACCCAGTCTCCTACCGGCTCCAGTTGCCCCGGACTCTGAGGATCAACCCCACTTTCCATGTTTCCCTGTTGCGGCCCGTACTGACGTCTACGTATGCCCCTGCCCCTAGGAACCCCCCACCCCCCCGCATCTTCCAGGGGCAGACTGTGTTCACTGTGAATCGCCTGCTTGACTCCCGCCGGGTCCGCGGCGGCTTGCAATATCTGGTGGACTGGGAGGGCTATGGTCCTGAGGAGCGCTGCTGGGGTCCTGCTCGGGATGTCCTAGATAAAGAACTGTGTCGGGACTTCCATTCGGCCCATCCGGATCGCCCTGGGAACGTCAGGAGACGCTCCTAGAGGAGGGGGTCCTGTTAGGACTAGGACTGTTTTGGCCTCTAGAGGCCGCTATCATTTCCTTTTCATGTCATATTTATTTTGGCCTCTAGAGGCCGCCACTGTTCCTGTGTTTTGTGTTTTTTTTTTTGTTAATTGCCTGTTAGTCCTAATTATCTTCACCTGTGTCCTTAATTAGTTTGTGTATTTATACCCCTGAGTTCAGTCCTCTTGTCACGGAGTCTTTGTGCTGTTATGTTTATCTCCAGTTTCCTTTGTACTGTGTTTTGTGGATCTTCTGAGCTTTTGCATTTTTGCCTTTTTCTTTTTGAACTATACTCTTTGTTTTTGTTTTTTTTGTTTTGCCCTGGATTGTATATAGTGTACATAGTATAAATAAACCTTTTGTTACTTTTTCTACTTCCGTCTCACGCCTCTGCATTTGAGTCATTCCCCTGGTGGCCTAGTGGGGGTTTGCTGGATCGTCACACCAACGAACCAGGTTCGAATCCCAGCAAAACCCTAACACTAACCTGCATGTCTTTGGACTGTGGGGGAAACCGGAGCACCCGGAGGAAACCCACGCGGACACGGGGAGAACATGCAAACTCCGCACAGAAAGGCCCTCGCCGGCCACGGGGCTCGAACCCGGACCTTCTTGTTGTGAGGCGACAGCGCTAACCACTACACCACCGTGCCGGGGGGCAGGATTATTTATTTATTTATTTTGTAAATGGTTTTTGCTAAAGTTTTTTTTTCAAACGCAAAGTGGAAAAAGAAAAAGAAAGACAAACTGTATATTTTTACATACACTGTTTTCAACTTTACTCTTCATGGCATCTGCATATTATACTTTTATTGCTTTAAAAATTTCTTGTTTTCTTTCTTTCATTTCTTGGTGCTTTTGTTCCTTATAGCTGTTTAGTCATTCTTTTTGTGTATGATTTATTTTGTGTATGATTTCTGTTTAAAAGTCTTAGGCCCCCTATTTTTTTTTTTTTCATACAAACTTTGTTGTAGATTTCTATTTGATGACTTCTACATTATTGAATTGGTACAAAAACATTTTCGAGTTCCAAACGGTCATTTTCCAGACCAAAAAAAAAAGTTTGTATCTGAGTGATGTATTACAAAAGAGAACACTTTTCTGATTAAAAAAGAAAATATAATGAAGTCTACTGGGTTTTGGTGCAAAACGAAGAAGCGAGTGTGACAGTCAAAGTGTCCAGAAGAACTGTGGCTGGTTCTGCAAGATGCTCAGTAAAACCTACAGCTCATTTCCGCATAAAACTGCAATCATTGCATCTGTTAAAAGCAATCTGTTGTTCAGGGGGTCAAAGAAGCAAACAGGTGAGAGCAGAAAGCTGCCAGGTTGCGGCCTCTCCAAGTATGGAATCAATTTTGTGCCAAAATGTTCATACAATACTTTTGAAATATCAAACAAAAACGACAAATCAAAATACAAAAAAACAAAAAAAGTCAATTTTTTTTAGACTGGCAAACAAATTATTTGTGTAATCGTGCAAAATATCAGTCTATTACTCTTCAGAAACCTTTTATTTTTGTTCTGCGTCTTTCTCAGTTTTGTTTGACGTAATTTATTTGGGTTGCGATTCCAGCTTTCTCGTTTGCGCTCCCTGACTTTTTGCTTGCAGTTTTGGCACAAACTTCACGTGTGGGTGGGCTGTCCAGGAATGCATTCCCATTGGCTAACTTGTGTTTGACTGACAGCTACGCTCAGCCATTCCCCCAGAGGCTGTTGCGGTCATTCCCTACTCGGATTTTGTACTACTGCAATACATACAACACATTTGTCCCGTACTTACACTTTGTTGAATTAATTCAATGTCATAGTCGCCACTGAAGTCCACTCAATCCTTGTTTACCGTCAATGGATCGGTCACTCGTCAAACAGTCCGCCAGAATCCGAGTAGGGAATGGCTGAGCGTAGCTGTCAGTCAAACACCAGTTAGCCAATGGGAATGCATTCCTGGACAGCCCACCCACACGTGAAGTTTGTGCCAAAACTGCAAGCAAAAAGTCAGGGAGCGCAAACGAGAAAGCTGGAATCGCAACCCAAATAAATTACGCCAAACAAAACTGAGAAAGACGCGGAACAAAAATAAAAGGTTTCTGAAGAGTAATAGACTGATATTTTGCACGATTACACGAATAATTTGTTTGCCAGTCTAAAAAAAATTGACTTTTTTTTGTATTTTGATTTGTCGTTTTTGTTTGATTTTTCAAAAGTATTGTATGAACATTTTGGCACAAAATTGATTCCATATCCAAGCAGCTGGACCAAATAGGCCTTTCATTAAAACACCATTTGAGGATATGAGGTGAAAAGCAGACTCTCCAGTGGTTATGCAAATCCCTCATTTATATTCTAGACAGGTTAATAGCGTGTGCTCATGCTTCAGCCCGGGCCCACAACAAGTGCTGATTGCTCTTGACTGAATCTCCGCTAATGAGGACAATGTGAGAAACCCACGAGGAGGGGAAAAGTTTCATAGAAACTATAAGACGTAAGAAAAGTATGCAAGACATTGACAGATTGCAACCAATGCAGAGGACAGCAAAGATATCCACACACAGCTAACAGAGAGAGAGAGAGAGAGAGAGAGAGGAAAGAAAACAACATTTCATACTAACCAGTGGCGTATACAGGAATCAATTTCAGGAGCGAATGAGGAAATCTGCTCAATAAAATCACTGTGTGATCTGTAAAGTGTAAAGTTGATAAGTGTGACACTAATGCAATTTGGATGGATGCCAGACAGCAGCAGAAGCAGTGGTGATGGTCATTATTTGTCGTTTAATTATTTAAGGCAGGATCTAGGCTACTGTTAACTAATCATATTCATCGAATCATATTAATAACATTTATCAGAATAGGAAATCAAATACTTTAATGACATTTCATCTTCTATAACCAAATCTCGCCTTCTTTTCCTCTTCCTGCAGCAATCCATCATCGGTCACTTCGACATCCCTGAGCTCAGAGTGTAGCTCGCTGGTTATTAGCGTTCAAACATAAACATGATGAAGCAAAATCCTAATTTGTTCATTCTGTTTCCCACCATACGCCAGGGCGGCACGGTGGTGTAGTGGTTAGCACTGTCACCTCACAGCAAGAAGGTTCTGGGTTTGTGGCCAATAGGGGCCTTTCTGTGTGGAGTTTGCATGTTCTCCCTGTGTCTGCATGGGTTTGCTCCGGTTTCCCCCACAGTCCAAAGACATGCAGGTTAGGTTAACTGGTGACTCTAAATTGACCGTAGGTGTGAATGTGAGTGTGAATGGTTGTTTGTCTCTATGTGTCAGCCCTGCGATGATCTGGCGACTTCTCCAGGGTGTACCCCGCCTTTCGCCCGTAGTCAGCTGGGATAGGCTCCAGCTTGCCCATGACCCTGTACAGGATAAGCGGTTAGGGATAATGGATGGATGGATGGATGGGACCATACACAAGCTAGGTAATAAAACGTGATTAAACAAACTAAAGTTGATTTTTTTTACATCTGTGGTGGTTAAAAAATTATGGGGGGCATGGCCTAATAGTTCGAGAAGCAGCTTTGGGACCAAAAAAGTTACCAGTTCAATTCTTGTGACCAGCAGGAATGGCTGAAGTGCCATTGGGTATGTTGGATGTCACTTTGGATAAGAGCATCTGCTAAAAGATGTTAATGTAATGTAACAATGGATTAATAATAACGATACTGTTCTTGACCTTCCATGAAGATCATTGTTGCACAATTACTCTGCAGAATAATGTTATTTGACAAGTATAGTCCCTGTCAAAGGAATACCAGTACACACAAGTTCTGTTATTATTATGAATGAGAATATAATATATATGATTGCAGTGGGGGCGGCACGGTGGTGTAGTGGTTAGCGCTGTCGCCTCACAGCAAGAAGGTCTGGGTCAAAGCCCTGTGGCCGGCGAGGGCCTTTCTGTGCGGAGTTTGCATGTTCTCCCCGTGTCCGTGTGGGTTTCCTCCGGGTGCTCCGGTTTCCCCCACAGTCCAAAGACATGCAGGTTAGGCTAACTGGTGACTCTAAATTGACCGTAGGTGTGAATGTGAGTGTGAATGGTTGTCTGTGTCTATGTGTCAGCCCTGTGATGACCTGGCGACTTGTCCAGGGTGTACCCCGCCTTTCGCCCGTAGTCAGCTGGGATAGGCTCCAGCTTGCCTGCGACCCTGTAGAACAGGATAAAGCGGCTAGAGATGATGAGATGAGATGATTGCAGTGACTTTGGCCATAGCATGGACTCGAGCTGACTAGTTGGACCTCTACAGGAAGCCGATGCTAATTATAATAAACACTCTTTATAACTGTGATGAGCAGAAATGCATCTCGGAACACACAGCATACCAAAACCTTGAGGTGGATGAGCTACAATAGCAGAAGACCACATCTGGTTCCACATCTGTCAGCCAAGAACATAATAATAATAAATTTATATTGTTCCTTTCTTATACCCAAGGTCACTTTACAATTATAGGGGGAGAAAAAAAAATCCACCAAAAGAAGGTTAGAATGTCATTCCAATGGCATAGCTATCCACAGTCCCACCAAAAAGCACACAAAAATAAATCCCACACTGCCTGCACAGCTGCCGCGATGCCACTGGGCAACATCGCTCGGAACACTGCGCCATGGATCCACAAAGCGAGCACAGAAGCACCAGGGCGCTGGTATGTCCCAAACCACCTGCACAACTGCCATGATGCCACTGAGCAACATCGCGCCAAGCACAAAAGCACTGCCGCACAGAGCGCTGGACAACCCTAATGTTAAAAGAACAATGAGCTCACTGCAGTCCATAGTGAAGAGAACAGGCATCACCCACGGCGCACCAAGGCCTGGACGGAACTGACACCCAAAACTGGGTCCGGAGCTACGCCAAACCCGGCGGACAAAACACTCAAACAAAAACAAAAAACAAACATAACTACACAAATGCAAAAAAGAAAAACAAAAGGGAAAATAAAATAAAATAAAACGCTTCAGTGAGAAGCGGCAGCCAGAATGTGCACAGCGTACTCTCAACTGGAAATGGAAAACGGAAATATGAGGCTTTCCGTTTGGCAAAAGTGAGAGGTTGGGGACATCATAGTTGGGGAAGTCATGGCTTAATGGTTAGAGAACCAGCTTTAGGACCAAAATGTTGCTGGTTCAATTCCCTGGACCAACAGGAATGGCTGAAGCTCCCTTGAGCAAGGCACTGAACCCCCAACTGCTCCCTAGGCCAGACCTGGGCATTTTACGGCCCGCGGGCCGCATCCGGCCCTTTGGTTCATTCTGACCGGCCCGCGTAAGGTTAATTAGAAATTACAAAATAAACGTATTTTCTAATTTTACCTCATGCATGGACTGAATGTGCATTGCTTTTATTTTGAAGTTGTGTTCAACAAAAACGCAATGCGCGCGCCATGAAATTCCACGAAACCTAATCCCGCGATAACTACTTCCGTAATTTGTCCAGACCAACCACAAACTTGTACGTCATCCTTCAAATGATCCAGCCAATCACATAGTGTGACGTCACCAGCAGGCGCCGGAGCCCGAGCTGATCTGTAGATCTGATACCTACACCGAATCGATGTTTTCAGTGATGAAGTTTAACAAATCCAGGTATAGATCCTCTCTCACCGATAATCATCTGTCAGCTGTGCTTCGCATCTCCACCTCAGACATTCAACCTGACTTTGATGCACTCGTTAAAGACCAACAGAGACGAGATTTCTCTCACTGAACAAATAAAAAACTGAAAAACACCAAATGAGGTGATTAGACTACAAATGTGGGCATTATTATTATATTATGATGTATTTTGCTTAATATTTGGAGTAGAAAGACAATATTGTGATGTCTTTATTGTGTTTTGGGGTGAATGTGACTGAAAAAAAATGGCACAAACGTTCACGTTTTGTTAACCATTGTTTTGGGAAATTTGATTGAATAAATGACATTTTTTTGTAAGGCAACCTCGTTTTTTCCATACTCTTACCAATCTTAGCAGCTTGTAAAAACAATGTTATTTACTGCTTTATATAAAGAAATACAATTAATATTATGCAGAATTTAGTTCAGCCTTTTGGTCCGGCCCTCCACAAAATTTTCTGTTTCTCATGTGGCCCCATGGAAAAAATAATTGCCCACCCCTGCCCTAGGCTGTTCTGGTTACGTTTTATACCACTCTGCATACAGTGGGGCAAAAAAGTATTTAGTCAGTCACCAATTGTGCAAGTTCTCCCACTTAAAAAGATGAGAGAGGCCTGTAATTTTCATCATGGGTACACTTCAACTATGGGAGACAGAATGGGGGGAAAGAATCCAGGAAATCACATTGTATGATTTTTAAAGAATTTATTTGCAAATTATGGTGGAAAATAAGTATTTGGTCAATAACAAAAGTTCATCTCAATACTTTGTTATATACCCTTTGTTGGCAATGACAGAGGTCAAACGTTTTCTGTAAGTCTTCACAAGGTTTTCACACACTGTTGCTGGTATTTTGGCCCATTCCTCCATGCAGATCTCCTCTAGAGCAGTGATGTTTTGGGGCTGTCACTGGGCAACACGGACTTTCAACTCCCTCCAAAGATTTTCTATGGGGTTGAGATCTGGAGACTGGCTAGGCCACTCCAGGACCTTGAAATGCTTCTTACGAAGCCACTCCTTCGTTGCCCGGGCGGTGTGTTTGGGATCATTGTCATGCTGAAAGACCCAGCCACGTTTCATCTTCAATGCCCTTGCTGATGGAAGGAGGTTTTCACTCAAAATCTCACGATACATGGCCCCATTCATTCTTTCCTTTACACGGATCAGTCATCCTGGTCCCTTTGCAGAAAAACAGCCCCAAAGCATGATGTTTCCACCCCATGCTTCACAGTAGGTATGGTGTTCTTTGGATGCAACTCAGCATTCTTTCTCCTCCAAACACGACAAGTTGAGTTTTTACCAAAAAGTTCTATTTTGGTTTCATCTGACCATATGACATTCTCCCAATCCTCTTCTGGATCATCCAAATGCTCTCTAGCAAACTTCAGACGGGCCTGGACATGTACTGGCTTAAGCAGGGGGACACGTCTGGCACTGCAGGATTCGAGTCTCTGGTGGCGTAGTGTGTTACTGATGGTAGCCTTTGTTACTTTGGTCCCAGCTCTCTGCAGGTAATTCACTAGGTCCCCCCATGTGGTTCTGGGATTTTTGCTCACTGTTCTTGTGATCATTTTGACCCCACGGGGTGAGATCTTGCATGGAGCCCCAGATCGAGGGAGATTATCAGTGGTCTTGTATGTCTTCCATTTTCTAATAATTGCTCCCACAGTTGATTTCTTCACACCAAGTTGCTTACCTATTGCAGATTCAGTCTTCCCAGCCTGGTGCAGGTCTGCAATTTTGTTTCTGGTGTCCTTTGACAGCTCTTTGGTCTTGGCCATAGTGGAGTTTGGAGTGTGACTGTTTGAGGTTGTGGACAGGTGTCTTTTATACTGATAACGAGTTCAAACAGGTGCCATTAATACAGATAACAAGTGGAGGACAGAGGAGCCTCTTAAAGAAGTTGTTACAGGTCTGTGAGAGCCAGAAATCTTGCTTGTTTGTAGGTGACCAAATACTTATTTTACAGAGGAATTTACCAATTAATTCATTAAAAATCCTACAATGTGATTTCCTGGATTCTTTCCCCCCATTCTGTCTCTCATAGTTGAAGTGTACCTATGATGAAAATTACAGGCCTCTCTCATCTTTTTAAGTGGGAGAACTTGCACAATTGGTGGCTGACTAAATACTTTTTTGCCCCACTGTAAGAGCGTCTGCTAAATGCAATGTAGTTAAAGAGTGGAGAAAACTCACTTTTTCACACCTGTATATTTTTCTTCGTACCCCTGCTCTAATAATGCAGGTTTAAGCTGTATGCACTATTGTTTCGTCAGTCCTGGGTTGATGTGCTATCGCCACCAAGGAACTGTCACACATCATCTCGCTCTCTAAGCCGCCCAAACATATGGCTTATTGCCTGCGCGACAGATTATCCAATAAAAAGCCTTACTATTAGTAAGCGGATGAGATTAGTTTTCAGCCTCCATTTTCATAATGTTTGGATGACAGTGAGAGGAGACGAGCTTAAGAGTCTACATCCACATCCACACACTATCTCAGATCAGAGACAAAGATCAACCATGAGCTTGTCTTTTATTAATGTTAAAGTGATTAGAGTAAAGAAGCAGCACTTGTGTCGCTCCTGTAGCACTTAAACAAATCACTATGTTTAACTCCTGGAATCTGATGTTCCTGAGCTGAGTGTTGTTTAGAAGAAAATCTCATTCGAAATGATAATTAAACCTCAATGTTATCCAGCTACCAGATGTTACATATTACAAACGGTTGATAGAAATCATTCCAGCATTCTGAATAATGCATTCATTTCATAAAGTAAAACAGCACACATCAGCACTGCTGGTTATTTAAAAAAAAAAAAAATCTGTTCTCATGAAAAATTCATGAGAATTCGAAAAGACGAGGGTGATTTGGTTGGATTTTTGTTCCATTTTAAAAGAATGAGGTCATCTGAAAAATCATAACCTTCATTTTAAATACGTTATAGACTTGAGTCCTGCTTCAGCAATACAAACACTTACAGGTCTGCAAATAAGACAACATTTATGAAAGAAATTTAGGGTGAAAAAAATAATCAATGTATTTTTATCATATACATTAATAAGCGAATCATATTTTATTTCATGATTCTGTATACAGCATAAAATAATGAACTTTTTATGTCCATACAAAACCTGACATATTTGAAATATGAATTCGATTTTTTTTTCTTCTGATTAAGAAAGATGTCTGGATTGCAAAAGCATCTAAATTGTCTGAAAGGGTTTAATAAAATCTTAATACAATACATGTGGCATAATAAAAAAAGCTATTCTGTTATTACTATGTAATTATCCTCATTAACTGTTTGTTATTCTGTAATTACTCATTTACTAAATAATACTAATACTACTAATAAACAGGGCTATTGTTTTAGGTTTTTATATTCAAATATTGAAGAAAGCTTTAAAAATTTAAAGCGAGACTTCCTTTCGATTTCATAAAATCAGTGAAATTTAGTTCCCTCTGAAATTTGGTCATCGTGATGCATGTTTATTTCTGTAATATCTCACAAAATATCAGGTCATTCTGTGGCTGGGAAGTTATTTGATTTGAGGGGATTCCCGAGCAAATAATGTACATGAAATCGGTCACTTTGTACAGTCAAGCAGACAGAGGAAGTCCGTGTGAAAACTGAAAACAGCAGCCGGCATCCACAGTGTTGCATTACTGCCATCTACAGGTTTACCTTTGAGTGTGCACTGACAGTTCCATCATTTTATCGCTAAACGAACAGCTGATCACACCGAGCTGCTCGCTGAGCGCCGATATTTATTAGATTGGTCCTGCGTTTCCGTTCCTTCGTATATAACATAATGTCTTTTCTTCTCGCTTTCTGTTACTGTAGTCGGTCTTTCACGTTTCATTCGCACGCTCACGTCCTCCATTTTTCTCTCCTGTTTCAAATTTGTTTCCCACAATGCCTTGCATGAACGGGGAAAGCCCACCACGTGATGCATGACGTAGTATCTTGAATTGAGTCATGGTGAAGCAGGAAAAAATTGCGGAGAATTTAGGGCCACCTGGCCTTAAATTCATTAAATTGTTCTATTTAAACAAACTAATAAAATTTGAAGTCTGTGATTCGAATTCAGTAGCTTTCGGTCCACTAAAGAAAAATAATTGGGTGTCGGGAAAATTCTTTTTATGACCTAAACTTGAAAAATCTGAAAGGCAGTCCACCTTTTATACTAAATAAGACATTTTCAGTATTTTTTGTCATAATCAAATTAGTTGTTCTAAGCTTCCTTACTTACTTACTTAGGCCCATAGTCCCTGGTGGGGTATAGGCCATCAACAACCGCTCTCCATTTGTCAAGATGATTAGTGTTTATAGTTGATGTTTTTTTAACTTTCTTTTTTTACAAGGTGGGTAGTTAACCCTATGCTCAATCCAATTTGCAGACTTGAAAGCTGTTGGTTTTTCTCTTGGAGTTTTCCATCTTCTTGGTAGGTTGCCTTCCAAAGCTTTTGGACCCTATGGTTTGTTTTTGGAGTATCTTCTCCAAGGTGATCCGCCAGCTAAGGCTAATGGACTTCACCTGTCCAACTAT
This sequence comes from Neoarius graeffei, assembly GCF_027579695.1. NCBI lineage: Eukaryota > Metazoa > Chordata > Actinopteri > Siluriformes > Ariidae > Neoarius > Neoarius graeffei. The sequence continues at coordinate 52,850,984 of NC_083589.1, forward strand.
TTGATCCATAGTTGGGGCTTGATTGATGGGGGCCAGGGTGTGTCCACTCGCCGGTGGGCCTGCACCCCACACCTCTGGGGGGCCAAGCTCTTCCAAGATCCCCTACAGGTTCAGCTTAGGGCCACAAAGTACCCAGTTACCATGTGGTGCCATGAGGAGGCACTGCAGGAGCCCTTGATGGTAGAGAGGCTATGTACTTCCAGGAGAGACTTTCACAGTCAGCTCCCTTTTTTACCCAAGGGCTAGACAGCAGTAGCAGCTGAGAGCGAGAAGATGCAAGCACTATCTACACTATGCTACTACACTAGGCAAAACACACACACACACACACACACACACACACACACACACACACACACACACACACACACACACAGTTGTGCTTAGCACTCTCCATTAAAAAGTCTCAAAACAACATAATCGAGAAAATAATGTACTAAGTTATAGTCTGCATTCTTTTTCTTTGTCTTTCACATACAAAAAATATCAGTGCCTTGCAAAAGTATTAACGCCCCTTGGGTTTTCTAACAAGACACTGGTGGTGCTGGTATTGCTATATGGGTGCGAAACATAGAAAATAAACAAAGCAGACGATGAAGCAGTGGATGTGTTCCATAACAGGTGTCCAAGAAAAATCCTCTGAATTCGATGGCAAGAACACATCAGTACCAAGGAGCTACTAGAAAGAGCAATTATGAAGCCACTAAGTGAGGATGTAAAGTGCCGCAGATGGAAAATGATTGGCCATATCCTAAGGCGAGATCAGGATAATAATACTAATGTCGCAATAAGCTGGGCACTAGAAAATTAAAAAAAAAAAAAGAGGAAGACCTAAGACTGTATGTGGGGGATGTACAGTCGAGAGAGAAAGGAAAGAGGTGGGGTGGGGCATGTGGGAGGAAGTGAGGGAGGTAGTGGCCAACCGGGAAAGGTGGAGATGCTCTGTGGGGGCCGTATGTGCCACAAGGTTTGAGGAGGATAGGTAAGGTAAAGTAAGGTAAGGTAAGGGTTTTCTCACAATTCTTATTGTGAAAATATTGAACTGAGATTTTCTATCTGTCATGTGAGTAGGCGATACCGAAACTTGAGGCAAAGAGCTAGCCTAGTAAACTAGACCCAACCGCCTAGCGGCCAAAAATATTTTTTGCCTAGCGAGTGGGTCTAGCCTCGCACCATATAAACAAAAACACCCCGGGCATCAAATCGTGCCCGCCAATCACAACGCAAGGTTTTTGTTTGGATTCTTTGGGCGGGCTTTTGCAGGAGTGACGACAAAGCTGCGCGACGCTGGAGAAAGCGCAACAGGAAAGATGGCTACGGCTAGTGAACAGCGCGCGTTTGACTCCGCTTTGGAATCAGTTTTAGAAGAATTAGACTTGGAGTTTTCGTTGAAACATGAGCAGGAAGAGGCTCTCCGCTCATTCCTTTTCAAGAAGGACATTTTCGCTGTTTTGCCGACCGGCTATGGCAAAAGTCTGATCTACCAGCTGGCTCCGCTCGTAGCCAAAAGGATGGGGCTAGTTTGTGCAGTACGAAGAATTAATAAACAGCTTTGAAACATTACTTTTTGATTGTTTCTTATTTTCCCGTTATTTTAAATTTAAGGGAAATTATTTCACCAAACACCACTAAATAAAAACTCTCAAAAACAGTTTAAGCAAACCCTTGAAAAACACTTGGAAAAAAATGTGTATGTGGTACAGACTCCAAACTTGTGGTCATTATCTCCAAACTTCTTAATATCTAGAACCTGTTTATTAATTAATACGCATTTTGAAAAATTATTTATTTCAAGGTCTCCCCCACTGCTTTCTGTCGCTCTGACTACGTCACAGTCACTGTTGCGCTGATTGGTCAGAGCGTTGGCCTATACGCACAGAGACAGTTTGAAAGACAGCGGTTTGTTCCTCCTACCCACTTCGGAAATGTCTACGGATCGAGGCCAGACTAAATATTCACATTTAGTCTGGCTTGCCAGGCTAGCAAAGGGCATAAAGAGGAACATTCAGGGGATGGGCGATAGACAAACAATACAAACTTGACAAGGCAATAAACATGAACAGGAAAACAGAAATAAAGTCAAAACCAGAGTAGCAATACAATATACAAATGGCTTGGTCGAGACAGATACGTGACTCGGCGTTTACTTCACAAAGTCTTGTGAGTTCTTAAATACGTAAGCCTTGATTGTACTGTGATCAGGAACAGGTTCTTTCGGCTGCTCCCATTTGTTCAGGGTCACCACAGCCCATCTGTTCTACATATTTAATCTGATGTAGGTTTTACACCAGATGCCCTTCATGACGCAACCCTTCCCAATCTATTCGGGCTTGGGACTGGTGCTAATTTGGACTTTGGACTTGTTCAAACCCAGTGGCTGGGTATTTTACCTAATCTACATGTCTTTAGACTGTGGGGGAAACCGGAGCACCCGGAGGAAACCCACACAGACACGGGGAGAACATGCAAACTCCACACAGAAAGGCCCCTGTTGGCCACTGGGTTCAAACCCAGGACCTTCTTGCTGTGAAGCGACAGTGCTAACCACTACACCACCATGCCACCCACTCAGGAACAGGTGCTCAGCATCAATTAGTCTTAATGAGCATGAGCATGGCGTGAACGCCAGTTGCAGTCCGAGGTGCACCACTGCATGCTCTGAGCACAAATGTTCATGGACGTGACACTATCACTTTCTGGCAAAACGCTTGCATTTCTTTTAACTCAGTGATTCAAATGAACAGTGATGTGAAAACAAAATAGCAAATATTCAAACAATACCTTGAAAACTCTGAATAGTATTGTAACCTTGAACGCTCCTTCCTAATATCATATGCACTAAATCATTAATAAGGTCACTATATGCATTGTAATGTCTTCCTGTATTCAATAATACTGTACAGTATTGATGAAATTCATCACAGTGGTAGAGGAAGGCGAGGCATAAAAATGACTCATGTGGGTCTGAGCAGATCTTCACCAGGCGATCATTAAACCTGTGCTGTGTTTCTTCCTTGAGCATGTGGACACAGTAGGGAAAGACAGCCGAGGCTCAGGGCGATCACGTCGGTACTGCTAGGAGCGGAGAAACCAGATTTATTTTCTCTGGGTGGTAAAAATAAAAACAGCCCTCCAGAACAGAATCATGAGCTGGCAGGGAATTCAAGCACAGCACGCTCAAACTCACACACTCCTCCCAGCAACTGGTGCTGTACGATATGAGAGGGGAGGGAGTGCGGGAAAAACGAGAGGCACGGATGTACAGAGTGTTCTTATTTGCCTTAGTGTAATTAGGTCATTTCTTACGTATGCTTTGATATTGCAGGAAAAAAAAAAGTCTTTGGCAGTTGTTTCACTGAGACAATGTCTTACTGAACTGCAAGGGGCTGAAAGAAAAGTTGATGAAGAGAAACAAGGACAGAATCAGGGGAAATAAAAAAAAGAAAGAGTACACTCAATCTGAATACGTCAAGGATGTAATGTAACATTAGTATATGCATGTCCAAAGAATATATGGCTCCAAATATCAAGAGCTATACATGGATTCAGATTTACATCCAAAGTGGGTGTGGTCTAAACCAAAAACAGGAGGACAAATTTTTTTCGACAGAAGATTAATAACCAGGGCGGCACGGTGGTGTAGTGGTTAGCGCTGTCGCCTCACAGCAAGAAGGTCCGGGTTCGAGCCCTGTGGCCGGTGAGGGCCTTTCTGTGCGGAGTTTGCATGTTCTCCCCGTGTCCGCGTGGGTTTCCTCCGGGTGCTCCGGTTTCCCCCACAGTCCAAAGACATGCAGGTTAGGTTAACTGGTGACTCTAAATTGACCGTAGGTGTGAATGTGAGTGTGAATGGTTGTGTGTCTATGTGTCGGCCCTGTGATGGCCTGGCGACTTGTCCAGGGTGTACCCCGCCTTTCGCCCATAGTCAGCTGGGATAGGCTCCAGCTTGCCTGCGACCCTGTAGAACAGGATAAAGCGGCTAGAGATAATGAGATGAGATGATATATATATATATATATATATAGTTTGTTCTTAATTTTTTTGTAATCTTTATCTTTATCTGTTTTTTACAAGTAAGGTGAGAGAGAATTTCGATTCTCCTATATGTCCTGGATATATAGTGAATTAACAATAAAAAATCTTTGAATCTTGAATCACTTGAGTTCATAACTGATTCATGAATTAATGTGACACTGACCAGGCAGTAACTAAGGATGAATCCATCCATCCATAACCACTTATCCTGTGCAGGGTCGCAGGCAAGCTGGAGCCTATCCCAGCTGACTATGAGCGAGAGGCGGGGTACACCCTGGACAAGTCTCCAGATCATCGCAGGGCTGATACATAGAGACACACAACCATTCACACTCACATTCACACCTACGGTCAACTTAGAGCCACCAATTAGCCTAACCTGCATGTCTTTGGACTGTCGGGGAAACCGGAGCACCCAGAGGAAACCCATACAGACACGGGGAGAACATGCAAACTCCACACAGAAAGGTCCTCATCGGCCACTGGGCTTGAACCCAGAACCTTCTTGCTGTAAGACAAGAGTGCTAACCACTACACCACCATGCCACCCAAAAAACAAAACAAAACCTGTGTCAGTAAGGTGTGTGAGCTCTGACAGTTCCTCAACCTCAGCTACATCACTTGAGTTCGTAACTGATTCATAACTGAAAGTCACTTGCCTAAAACATTTAGTTTTCACAAAATATAAACAAATATAGTTTCAATTAATGTGACCCTGACCGGGCAGTAACTAAGGATGAATGAGCATTGTAAATGCAGTTCATAGTGATGCACACTCATGTTAACGAATGTGATTTTTGAGTTTCATATTTGACAAATTGTTTGCACAAAAGTGAAGGTGAGAACCTCTGCCCACATGAAATTGACATCCTATTGGGACTCAAGTCCCAATGAACACATGTAGTCTACATCCCTAGCAGACATAAGCAGTGTGTATGTACGTGTGTGTGTGAGTGAGTGAGAGAGGGAGAGAAAGAGAGAGAGAGAGAGAGTGTGAGTAAGGAATGATGGGGGAGAGACGGGAAATTTTATTGTGGCACTGCAATAGTAATGTTTCATTAAAGCAGCCAGGAAAGGGCCAAACAATCAGCAATAAAAATGTATGTGAGCATGGATGTGTCCTCTGGGTGCGCTAACTTCCTGCCTCTGCAGTGTGAAATCACTCTCTGTTCTCTATCTTGCTCACTGTGTCTCTATGTCTCTCTCTCTCTCTCTCTCTCTCTCACACACACACACACACACACACACACACACACACACACACACACACAAGCTCTAGGGGAGGGTGAAAGCCAGCAGGCTCACACACAGTGTGCATCTTCAATCACCTCTGCCCCATTAACAACTCTGCAGTACATAACAACTCCAAACGATTGTCAGGAAAACAGGCAATTACAGCTGCAAACACACCAAAAGCTTTTTGTGCAGCTGTAAAAGACCCAGAACCACTGAGGTCATGTGACTCCACCACCATTAGCCCTCTGTATTATGTTCTGTTCTTTGTGTTCCTCTCCATTCTGTTCTGCTCTGTATGGCTCTTACAGAACAGAACAGAATGCGGGAGAGAACTGTACAGAGCAGAACAGAACAAAATGTGGCAGAACGGAACCATACAAAGTCGAACAGAATGCAGTAGAACAGAACCATACAAAGTAGAATAGAATGCAGTAGAGAAGCATCTACAGCAGAGCAGAACAGAACAGAATGTAGCAGAACAGGACCATCCAGAGTAGAACAGAACAGAATGCAGCCGAACAGGACCCTACCACGCAGAACAGAATGCAGCAGAACAGGACCATACAGAGTAGAACAGAACAGAATGCAGCCGAACAGTACAATACAAAGTAGAACAGTACAGAATGCAGTAGAGAACCATCAAGGGCAGAACAGAACAGAATGCAGCAGAACAGAACCACAGAAATTAGAACAGAACAGAATGCACCTGAACAGAACCATTCAGAGCAGAACAGAACAGAATAAAACAATACAGGACAGAACCAAACAGAATGTAGCAGAACAGGTCTATTCAGAGCAGAGCAGAACAGAATGCAGCAGAACAGAACAATACAGGGCAGAACCGAACAGAATGTAGCAGAACAGGACCATTCAGAGCAGAACAGAATGTAGCAGAACAGAACAATACAGGGCAGAACCGAACAGAATGTAGCAGAACAGGGCCATACAGAGCAGAACAGAATGTAGCAGGACAGAACAATACAGGGCAGAACCGAACAGAATGTAGCAGAACAGGGCCATACAGAGCAGAACAGAATGTAGCAGAACAGAACAATACAGGGCAGAACCAAACAGAATGTAGCAGAACAGGACCATTCAGAGCAGAACAGAATGTAGCAGAACAGAACAATACAGGGCAGAACCGAACAGAGTATAGCAGAACAGGGCCATACAGAGCAGAGTAGAATGTAGCAGAACAGAACAATACAGGGCAGAACCAAACAGAATGTAGCAGAACAGGACCATTCAGAGCAGAACAGAATGTAGCAGAACAGAACAATACAGGGCAGAACCGAACAGAATGTAGCAGAACAGGGCCATACAGAGCAGAACAGAATGTAGCAGGACAGAACAATACAGGGCAGAACCGAACAGAATATAGCAGAACAGGGCCATACAGAGCAGAGTAGAATGTAGCAGAACAGAACAATACAGGGCAGAACCAAACAGAATGTAGCAGAACAGGACCATTCAGAGCAGAACAGAATGTAGCAGAACAGAACAATACAGGGCAGAACCAAATAGAATGTAGCAGAACAGGGCCATACAGAGCAGAACAGAACAGAACAGAATGCAGCAGAACAGAACAATACAGGGCAGAACCGAACAGAATATAGCAGAACAGGTCCATTCAGAGCAGAGCAGAACAGAATGCAGCAGAACAGAACAATACAGGGCAGAACCGAACAGAATGTAGCAGAACAGGACCATTCAGAGCAGAGCAGAATGTAGCAGAACAGAACAATACAGGGCAGAACCAAACAGAATGTAGCAGAACAGGGCCATACAGAGCAGAATAGAATGTAGCAGGACAGAACAATACAGGGCAGAACCAAACAGAATGTAGCAGAACAGGTCCATTCAGAGCAGAACAGAATGTAGCAGAACAGAACAATACAGGGCAGAACCAAATAGAATGTAGCAGAACAGGGCCATACAGAGCAGAACAGAATGTAGCAGGACAGAACAATACAGGGCAGAACCAAACAGAATGTAGCAGAACAGGTCCATTCAGAGCAGAGCAGAACAGAATGCAGCAGAACAGAACAATACAGGGCAGAACCAAACAGAATGTAGCAGAACAGGACCATTCAGAGCAGAGCAGAATGTAGCAGAACAGAAAAATACAGGGCAGAACCAAACAGAATGTAGCAGAACAGGACCATTCAGAGCAGAACAGAATGTAGCAGAACAGAACAATACAGGGTAGAACCAAACAGAATGTAGCAGAACAGGGCCATACAGAGCAGAATAGAATGTAGCAGGACAGAACAATACAGGGCAGAACCAAACAGAATGTAGCAGAACAGGTCCATTCAGAGCAGAGCAGAGCAGAACAGAACAAAATATAGCCGAACCGAACCATATAGAGCAGAACAGAAGAGAATGTAGCAGAACAGAATAATACAGGACAGAACCAAACAGAATGTATCAGAACAGGTCCACACAGAGCAGAACACAACAGAACAGACTGATGCATTCTATTGTGCTCTGTTCTATTTGGTTCTATTCCATTCTTGTTCTGTTCTATTCTGCTGCCTTTTGCTGTGTTGTGTTCTCTACTGTTCTGTTCTGTTCTGTTCCAGTCCATTCTGTACTGTTCTGCTCCACCTGGTTCTGCTCTGCTGCATTCTGCCATGTTATATTCTGCTCTGTATTGTTCTGTTTTGTTCCACTCCATTCTGTTCTGTTCTGATCTGTATCACTCTGATCTGATGCATTCTGCTATGTTCTGTTCTGCTTCATATGGTTCTGTTCTGCTCCATTCTGTTGTGTAACGTTCTGCCCAGTACTGAACTCTGTATCATTCTGATCTATTCTGTAGGACAGGCATTGTGCTGAATGAAGCTGGGTGAGGTTTAAGAAGTGAAAACTTCTGACAAAATATCGAAAAGAACACAGAACCTCAGAATGTGGAAAAGTCAGGAATGATAACTTCTGAATATAGGAGGAGTAAAAAAGTGAACGATAAATGGTGCAAAACTGTGGTGATAATGATGGGACTTCTCATCTCATCTCATTATCTCTAGCCGCTTTATCCTGTTCTACAGGGTCGCAGGCAAGCTGGAGCCTATCCCAGCTGACTACGGGCGAAAGGCGGGGTACACCCTGGACAAGTCGCCAGGTCATCACAGGGCTGACACATAGACACAGACAACCATTCACACTCACATTCACACCTACGGTCAATTTAGAGTCACCAGTTAACCTAACCTGCATGTCTTTGGACTGTGGGGGAAACCGGAGCACCCGGAGGAAACCCATGCGGACACGGGGAGAACATGCAAACTCCACACAGAAAGGCCCTCGCCGGCCACGGGGCTCGAACCCGGACCTTCTTGCTGTGAGGTGACAGCGCTAACCACTACATCACCGTGCCGCCCTGATGGGAATTCAATGTATAATATAACTCATGAGACATATCTGAGTCCATCTCTGAGGCAGTAAAAAGCCTTTCTTGAAAAAGAAAAGAAAGAAAACCTGTAGAGATTTCTTTCTTTTCCATGCCCTGACATGGTGATGAGCATGAGCTGAAGAATAGAGAAAAGGCTTCTACTAGTTCCTGGAGGACAAAAATAAAATAAAAAATAAAAAATAAAAGGTAGTGATAGTAGCTGCAACTAATAAAGTGGAAGATAGTGAGGGGGAGGTGGGGTCATGACACTATAGAACACTATATTCTACCAGCACTACTGGATTCTTGAATCTGATTGGTTGAAAGGTGTGTATTGGTTTTCTCTCACAGCTCCTCTGACAGTAGTATTTGGTTGTAATGCAAACAAAATGTTTATGTTGATGTCTTTTTCTTTATAGTTTCTATGGCAACAACTTACACAGGGACTTGTATGGTGAATGTTTAACGTAATCCGAGTCCAATAATAATAATAATCTCATCTCATTATCTCTAGCCGCTTTATCCTTCTACAGGGTCGCAGGCAAGCTGGAGCCTATCCCAGCTGACTACGGGCGAAAGGCGGGGTACACCCTGGACAAGTCGCCAGGTCATCACAGGGCTGACACATAGACACAGACAACCATTCACACTCACATTCACACCTACGCTCAATTTAGAGTCACCAGTTAACCTAACCTGCATGTCTTTGGACTGTGGGGGAAACCGGAGCACCCGGAGGAAACCCACGCGGACACGGGGAGAACATGCAAACTCCGCACAGAAAGGCCCTCGCCGGCCACGGGGCTCGAACCCGGACCTTCTTGCTGTGAGGCGACAGCGCTAACCACTACACCACCGTGCCGCCCATAATAATAATAATAATAATAATCTCATTCTCATCTCATTATCTGTAGCCGCTTTATCCTGTTCTTCAGGGTCGCAGGCAAGCTGGAGCTTATCCCAGCTGACTACGGGCAAAAGGCGGGGTACACCCTGGACAAGTCGCCAGGTCATCACAGGGCTGACACATAGGTGGTGTTTACATTAGACCGTATCAGCGGATCATCAGATTAACGTTTTTAAAACGATTCACGTGCACACAGCAACGCCAATACACGATTTGCGTGCACACAGCAACGCCAATACACGGATACGCTCGGCTCCGCAGGCATCCTGCGCTCCAAATCGCTCCGCCCTGAACAGCGAGTGCCCTCTGGAGGGTGCGCACTCCGGCCCTGTGCAGCTCACAGAGCGCGCGAGTGAAGCGCACGAGCAGTGACTCGGGACAAATAGCAGGAAGCGAAGTTCGCGCCGTTTTTCAGCAGTCGCGTCACATGACCAACGTGGCATGACCAACGCCAGCGAATCAGGAAGGTGGATGTCACAGTGACGTCGTCCAATGACGACGTCAGCTAGAGCTCAGCACTGCGTATCCTCGTTCCTCAATGTTTACACAGCACCGGATTAGATATGTACTGGGTTGAATACGTGGGCCCTGGCGGATTCAAACTGTTCCGCCTGTGGAGTCGTTTCCCGGCGTTTTAATGTGCACGGACAGTGCATCCGCGACGAAAACGATACGGATACAGTCTAATGTAAACACCACCATAGACACAGACAACCATTCACACTCACATTTACACCTACGGTCAATTTAGAGTCACCAGTTAACCTAACCTGCATGTCTTTGGACTGTGGGGGAAACCGGAGCACCCGGAGGAAACCCATGCGGACAACATGCAAACTCCGCACAGAAAGGCCCTCGCCGGCCACGAGGCTCGAACCCGGACCTTCTTGCTGTCAGGCGACAGCACTAACCACTACACCACCGTGCCGCCCAATAATAATAATAACATTTAAAAATATATAAACACTGACATGGCTTGTTTAATATTTATGAAATTAGTCTCTTATGTCAGCATGTCTGTGTTTCTTTCTTTCTGTTTTATTGAGATTATGTTTACAGGATAAATTTATGTATCAAACAAAGGGGATGAGATTAAATAAGTGAGGAAGTATACACGAGAGAGAAAGAGAAGTAAAATGAGTGATGTGAAGAATCCTTATATAATTTTTGGGTCCAAAGGAGTGGCGCAGGGTGGGCACAGGGTGGAACTGCCCTCCCCCGAAATATGATTGCCCTTGATTGCCCTACTAACACGACCCTTATGGGTATAATGGTTTCAAAAGCTCCCAAGAGTCCCATTATAATTAAGTTGTTCGACGAAATCGAGTCGTACATGAGCTGATAGCCGACAATAAACTATGTACGACGAGACTGAGTGGAATAACCGTTTTCTTCTATCTGCATTCAATGGATTTTGAAAAACAGAGCATTTTTATTTTTATTTTTTGCAAATTCGATAAATAAAAACTTCATACAAAACTTCTGACAAAATCATTTCCGCTTAGAATGTAAACAAACCGGCGAAATGACAGTCACAATTTGTGAAAAATGCGATAATAATAATTCTTGAAAAATAAAATAAAAAAATATATATTCTTACCATCAAATACTTTTATTCTACATTTGTGTTGCTTTTTTGGGGGTTTGTTTTGAGTAGAGGTTTTTATTTCGTCCTCAGTTGGTTCAGCAACACGCTCCGCCATTTTGTTTTTCTCGACTCATGGTACATGAGCTCAGGGGCGCAGATACGTTTTTTGAACTGGGGGGGACAAAGCTGCCAGCAAACCAACCCCAACCCCGATATGCCTGTCAAACTTGTTGTGGGTTACCATAGCAATCAAGCTCGAGCTCGCAACCTGTGCAGTCTGCGCAGCTCAACCAACCGAATATCAGTCTTTGTTTTGTTTTATGTGAATTGTTGCAACTATGTATACACTGCTGTGCACCTCAATAAACCTAATGGTAATTAGTCTTTTGATTTTTCCGTGAGGTTTGCCTTATGCAAAGAAAGACAGCATAGACGTTTTTTCCTCCCTATAAGTGGGGGGGACCGAACGAGGTGAATTTAAATCTGGGTGGGACGAATCCCCCCCGTCCCCCCCTCTATCTGCGCCCGTGCATGAGCTGATAGCCTGGTAGTAGAGTAGCCAATCAGAGAGCACGATTGCTCATATCCAGTGAATGTGGACAGAATAACATTACATAGCTTGTTAGTTAGCTTAGCTAATGTAACTTTGACAGACTAGTGAATAGTCATTCATGACTTTCCCATGTTATTCAGCAACGGTGCATAAATAGAAAATAGACAAATAATTACTTTATCGGTTCTTCCTGTTGTTTTAAAGATTAAAGACATAATCATTTTTTCTCTAATAGGCCACAGTAAAATGGTAAACATTGGAGTGTGGGCTCTGAGAAAGTTATCTTCACAATCTGGTCCAGTGATGATTGGAAATTCACGCTGTGGAATGTAGAATACAAAATGATTTTCAGGCTTTTGTGCAGTCCTGCTTTTCATGTAATGCCGTGTGTATTAGAGCACAGGGCACTGCACACGAGTCTGAAAATAATGCCTGATGTTTTCTCAGGCAATTTTGAATTCTGTATTTGTTTCTGATAAAATTTTTAGATTTCTCATGAGTGATTCATGCTCCCCCATGCAACCTCATTAAAAAAAAAAAAATCACCCCTGGTGGTTTTATTTAATTAAATTTTATATATATATATATATATATATATATATATATATATATATATATATATATGGGCAGCACGGTGGTGTAGTGGTTAGCACTGTCGCCTCACAGCAAGAAGGTCCGGGTTCGAGCCCCGTGGCCGGCGAGGGCCTTTCTGTGCGGAGTTTGCATGTTCTTCCCGTGTCCGCGTGGGTTTCCTCTGGGTGCTCCGGTTTCCCCCACAATCCAAAGACATGCAGGTTAGGTTAACTGGTGACTCTAAATTGAGCGTAGGTGTGAATGTGAGTGTGAATGGTTGTCTGTGTCTATGTGTCAGCCCTGTGATGACCTGGCGACTTGTCCAGGGTGTACCCCGCCTTTCGCCCGTAGTCAGCTGGGATAGGCTCCAGCTTGCCTGCGACCCTGTAGAAGGATAAAGCGGCTAGAGATAATGAGATGAGATGATATATATATATATATATATATATATATATATATGTGTGTGTGAGAGAGAGAGAGAGAGAGAGAGAGTGACACAGTGCTGTGGGTATGAGGTGCTCAGTGGGACACTGGAATAGATCGCTGTATCTGTTTCTCACTGCCTTCCTCCCTGTTGACCTCCATTCATGAGAAACGCACGTCTCAGCAGTCAATATCACACTTGCTAGCTCCCCACCAGCCCCAGAGTATTATTAATCTTTTGTGTGTGTGTGTCATATGTATCACACACATTCATACACACACACACACACACACACACACACCACTACAGCATGATAAAACGGAAGCACTCTGGAATGTTTTCCTCCACAGCTGTGCTGGGAAATAAAGGCATGCTGGGAAGATCCGGAGTACGCTCCAGATGATAGCCTGAAATCCTTGCATCAAACACAGTGAAGCATGAGCACCATTTGCCCTGAACACCATTCTTCATACTTAAATTTTTTCCAAGCCTGCAAACCCATTCACTTTCTCATTAAACATTCGCATATACATAACACTGGCGAGGTTTCTGAAACAATACGGACCTCATTTCACCAACTCACTGAGGAGCAGTCGCACAGTACCAAGTGATATGAATGGAACCCAGCTTGCATGTTCACTACACTGAATGCTGATGTCTCTTTATTGTTAGTGATTTGTCCTTTACGGAACAAGACAATGCTCTTAAATGAACAGGTCATATGAAAATGGCAAGGAATAAGGGGTGGAGAAATCTGGAAGGCCTTCTCGCAGGGGAATTTAATTACTGTCTCAAATATTACTAAATAACTACTATTATATATTACACATATCTGAATTATATTATAAAATCACTTTACAATTCATACATTTATTATAATACATACAGGACACTTTTGTGATGGGATAAAAACGTTCTGTTCCCTTCTAGCGGGTTTCATTCATTTGGTTTGACAGCATGCAATATTGCTAGGATATCGCTTATCCTATGTGTATCACGTCACTCTATCCAATGGAGAATGAGCATTGAATATGGTTTACAATATTGCATGGCTGTCAAGACAACATGACGTCACACATCAGAGACGTAAAACTTCTGCACTAGTGAGCAATTGTGACAATTTGTAAACAAACATGGCCACCAGGTTTGCTGGCCATAACATTAAAACCACTTTCTTATATTGTATAGGTCCCCCTCGTGACCTGTGCAGGTCATCACCATCACAGCGTACAAAATGCCATCTTCACTCGATACCTAGCAAAACAGTTACAGAGTCATGGCTAATTCCACATAACTTCTACATAGAAACAACAGCACCAATTATGTGCCCAAACAAACAAACAAACAAACAAACAAACAAACAAACAAACAAACAAACAAACAAACAAACAAACAAAACATTCAGCAATATACAGTACATCCCAGAATAGCCCACCATGAAACTGTCTGAGAAAATTACGACTAAAGCACTGACTAAAATCAAAATAAAATCATCACTGAGTTCCACTGACTAAATCTTGACTAAAACAAAACAAAAAGACTAAAATGTGACTAAAATATAACTATAATTTTCAGTAAGTGACGAAGACGAAAACAACATTTAAAATTCTTGTCAAAATTCACACTGTACTTGTGCCAACAATACAGCTCTGGCCCATTGAGGCATGGACTTCACAAGACCTCTGAAGGTGTACTTGGCTTCTTCCCATAGTGCATCCTTGTGGCATCTCTTCCCCAGAGAACAGAGTTCTGCTGCTTTCCATCCATCCATCCATCCATCCATCCATCCATCCATCCATCCATCCATCCATCCTTCCTCAACACTCCGAGTTCCACCATTTTCCATCCATACATCAATCCAGCCATTCATCCTCTCTCCCTCCCTTAACACGCCTGAGTTCCACCATTTTCCATCCATCCATTCATCCATCCATCCTTCCTCTCTCCCTCCTTTAACACTCCTGAGTTCCACCATTTTCCATCCATCCATCCATCCATCCTTCCTCTCTCCCTTAACACTCCTGAGTTCCACCATTTTCCATCCATCCCACCATTCATCCATGCATCCATCCATTCATCCATCCATCCTTCCTCTCTCCCTTAACACTCCTGAGTTCCACCATTTTCCATCCATCCAACCATTCATCCATAAATCAATCCATCCATCCTTCCTGTCTCCCTCTTTTCCACCGTTCTCCTGCTGTTTAATAAACAGATTAATGACAGAATAGGGACCTGCTTTGACAGCCTAAAAGCTTTTTGTTGAAATTATGATATAGGTTTAATTTGTCTATTAAATTAGGTTTGATTTATGTACCTAACAAGGGGAATAAATGAGAAATACTGTGGGAGAGACAGAGATCTGTCAAATGACAGTATTTTATAGGTTATGATTCATTAGCTGGTGGACAGATGCATTGAGTCGACCTTTACTGATAGTGATGAATAAGGAAAAAGTAGCCAGCTCTGCCAAGCCTTCTGTCACACAGTGAAATATTTAACACATTTAGATAGATCCAGGGAAATCTTGGTGTGATGACTGAAAAGCCAACCTCTGATGTTAACATACTGAGAAACAGAACATGAACATGTCCAGGTTGACATGAAATGGGTCCAAGCCAGTTGGAAAGCAGGACAGAATTATATTGTGCTAAGAGTCCAGGTAAGGCTCATGTTATTCTATGACGAGAGAAAATTTTCAAAATGAGCTATGATCCCACAGATCAGAACCACGTAAAACTACAAAGTAATGTGGATGGTAAGTTTCCCTGATCAACTGGACAGTGCATGTAAAATTGGAAACCTGAGCTCTAGACAGACCACAGCTGGTTTTAGACGGAAAGGAGGACTTATTCTCTTCATACTTTCTCATTCGTAAGCCCTTGGTCCTTCCTTAAGTCCCTCATAAACCAGCTGTTCACCTGAGCAACGGCTCATGAGATCTGCAGGTCAATATGTAGCTAAAAGAAGCCCTTTCCCACAGTCTTTATTCCTTCTCTTTCTCACGCTTTGCTTTTTCATCTTTCTTTACATGACATTCTCTCCTTGCCTTCGTTCCTCTTTTGTTAATACATAGACATTTCCTCTTTACTTAACCATGTTCACCTTGTTCATCAGCTACGCTCTCTCTCTCTCTCTTCCTCTCTCCCTCACTATCATTAGGTTAAACAGTACTCAGCTTGGTGATTTGGGTCCATCTGTTGTACGGCTTGTTAGCAATATAATGAATCCTTATGTGAGAAAACGCTTCCTCGTTAGGCGAGAGGACGAATGGACAAATTACCTTTCATTCCAACAACAGACCAGATGGAGCTAGTCACTGTAAATAAGCCGAGGTAAAGGAAGGTCAGGGACTGCACATGTACATTGGAGTGTACAAATCAGTCATGTACTGTGTGTGTGGGAGTATGCGGACAAAAAAAAAGTTTTTATAGGCTGTTTTCACACTTGAATCTTCACCCTGGACTGATTCGGAGATTATAATCCCAGGTTTGTTTTCGCATAACATGGCTCGATCGCGCAATTCCATACATCACTTCTGCACATGCAGGTTTGCAAAATGTTAGATACTTTTTAAATGATATTCATTTTCTTATTCTATCAATACACAAGCAGTGAAGAACAACACTTTTTGGATGTATGTCATGTCACTGTACAGGAAATACCAGCAAAAAAGGACCGGCCATCGTATGACAAGATTTTTAGTCGTGCAGGTTGGTGATGGGTGGCAGGGTGGTGTAGTGGTTAGCGCTGTCACCTCACAGCAAGAAGGTCCGGGTTCAAGCCCCGTGGCCGGCGAGGGCCTTTCTGTGTGGAGTTTGCATGTTCTCCCCGTGTCCACGTGGGTTTCCTCCGGGTGCTCTGGTTTCCCCCACAGTCCAAAGACATGCAGGTTAGGTTAACTGGTGACTCTAAATTGACCGTAGGTGTGAGTGTGAATGGTTGTCTGTGTCTATGTGTCAGCCCTGTGATGACCTGGCGACTTGTCCAGGGTGTACCCCGCCTTTCGCCCGTAGTCAGCTGGGATAGGCTCCAGCTTGCCTGCGACCCTGTAGAAGGATAAAGCGGCTAGAGATAATGAGATGAGATGAGGTTGGTGATGCTCTGAGTGCAAGCAAGAAAGGAACTTTTTCATGGTTCTAAGAACTGTTGGAGGATCTTCAACTTCCTTGCGTTAGTCCAGCATGGGTGCAGGGTCCACAGCTCAGCTCAGCTCAGCTGTCTCCACTTACTCCTATCAAAGATATCCTCTGATTTTGCTTTTGTGGACCTTATGTCCTCCTTTATTGAGTCAGCCCATCTCTTTTTGGGTCTTCCACATGGCTGCTTCCTGGAATGCCCAGTGCTGTTACAGATTTAGCTACTGCTCCATCTGAGCTTTGCATGATATGGCCATACCATCGGAAGTGCCACTCTCTCATCTTTGCAGTGACTGGAACCACCTACATTTTCCTACAGACTTCTGTATTTTCCACATGGTCAAATAGAGAGAGTCTTTGAGACCAACGTACCATTTTCATCTCCATAGCATGTAGACTTTGTTCATGTTTTGCAGTGACTCGCCAACATTTGCAGCCATATAGTGCTAATGGGCGTAACACAGTCTTACTTCAGCCTTCAAATTGGTCGGCATCCTGCTGTCACAAAGTACACCTGTTGGAGGATGTTCCCATTTATTTTTCCTGTGTCCATACTGCAGGAACTGAGAATGATCGTAGTTCTAAGAATGCTGTTTTGAGGGATGTTTTTTACTCTGACTTCTGAGTAGGTACTCTGCCAGTACAAGAGAAGCCACGAGTGATGCAAGTGTATGGTGATTGGTTGAGCCAATGCAGTGCCGGTTACCACCATTTTTAAAAATCCATGTAAAGCGTTAGACATGTAAACAACAACTTTTAACATTAGCGTTAAGGCAGCATAGCGGTGTAGTGGTTAGCACTGTCGCTTCACAGCAAGAAGGTACTGGGTTTGAGCCCTGTGGCTGACGGGGGCCTTTCTGTGTAGAGTTTGCATGTTCTCCCCGTGTCTGCGTGGGTTTCCTCCGGGTGTTCTGTTTTCCCTCACAATCCAAAGACATACAGTTAGGTTAACTGTCTACTCGATCTACTCTAAATTACCCGTAGGTGTGAATATCTGAGCACGAGTAGTATGGCGACAGCTAGTGGTGCCTTTGTCTGCCTTCAACTTGGCCATGTTGAGCTGTGTCCTTCACAATTCAGCTGTAAGAAAGGATGATTCCAATACTATTAAACTCACGGAAATGGCGCTATATAAGTCCATTATTAAAAAAAAGACAAATGGAGCAATAGGCGTGAAATCCAGGCTTTATTTAGCGTATGTATGATGCAGGGAATATAGTACAATTTTGACGCATCTAAGCAAAATATAAAAATCTTCACTAGCATTTCCTGCTAATATCATGCTAGCAAGCTAGCTTCCATCACTTAAGAGTTCCTACTGGCAGTGCAAATGCAAACTGAAAAAAAAAAATCCTTAAAAGGTATGTAGTTCTCAAGGAAGCTCCCCAGTGAGTAGTTCCTCTCAGTAAGTCCCTAGAACTGTTTGGTCTCAAAGTGTCCAATGGCACTACAAAAGTGAGCTAATGACAGTGCTCCAGGCCTAAGTCTGGTTCAATATATCAGTGTCTCCTCCACTGACTATAGCAATCTTCTCCTGCCAATCATGAAACTTGGGCGGCACGGTGGTGTAGTGGTTAGCATGGTCGCCTCACAGCAAGAAGATTCTGGGTTTGAACCCAGCAGCTGGCGAGGGCCTTTCTGTGTGGAGTTTGCATGTTCTCTTCATGTCTGCATGGGTTTCCTCTGGGTGCTCCGGTTTCCTCAACAATCCAAAGACATGCAGGTTAGGTTAATATGGGACGGCCTTGGGCTGAGGTACTCTTGAGCGAGGCACCGAACTCCCAACTGCTCCCCAGGTGCTGTTAGCATGGCTGCCCACTGCTCTGGGTATGTGTCTGTGCTCATTGCTCACATGTATGTGTGTGTTCACTGCTTCAGATGGGTTAAATGCAGAGAGGAAATTTCACAAGTGTGTGATGAATAAAGTTGTGCTTTCTTTCTTTCTTTTCTTGAAACAGGAAGTAACATGACAAATTGGACAGATAGCTTTCACACCTGATGCTAGTTGCATCACAGTTTGGTGGAAGTATTTCCCAGGCCTCTGTTTTCAAGATGACCAAGATTTTCTCAAAAACAGTGTTGACACATCACCAAATATTCAGATCTCTCAGGGCAAAAAAAAAAAAAAGTTTGAAAAAGACCTTAATAACATAACAAATGACAATTGACTAGTGATCCATCATCTCAGCTCCCACTTTTTGACCAAAAGGTAACAGGTTCTTGAACCGGTGCAGTTCAGGACTCTTTGAGCCTTGGTGCCAGCCAGAGAACCAGCCCATGTTTCATCCTGTTTTGAGCGGAACTTTTGTAATCAAGGATGCGTCACCAATGGAAGGTGTTGCACAATACACAACGGAAATAAACAAGATGGTGGATCACATTGACTAGCTGCAAACTTTTATTCTGTTGTTGCAGATGTTTGTTTTCATCCAAAAAACAAACATGGACCAAGTACTACTTATAAGAAGACATAGAAACTCTCCAAACTAATGACACACCCACTGATGTCGTCATGGTTTGCAATGGAAAATCTTTTGGTTCCAGCTGGGAACCAAGTTTTCAGGTTCTGAGCCAATTTATGCTCTGAAAGGTTCAAAAATTGGTGCGTGAACCAGAACGGAATCTGTTTCTTGTTGGTGGAAATGGAGTAAACTACACTCTCAGAAAATAAAGTACATTATTGTACCTTTAGGGATACATCGGCTTGTCACTGGGGCAGCCCCGTCTAAGGTACTTATTTGTACCATTTATCTACTGATTGGGAACATATATGTACCTTTTTAACTCTACAAAGGTACACACAGTTACCTTGAGGTCCATTAGTGATCCCTAGACGGTACATTAGTGTACCCTGGGGCACAGAAATGGACTCCTCCTGTACCCCTATTTCTGACAGCGTAGTGATTGTTCACACTATGATCACAATGTGATTTTTCCCCCCTCAATCACCTGTACATTAACCCTGACCCTAACCTTCACATGTTTCTTTTCATCTGATGGACTGGGAAGTATTTTTCTTCAGTCACAAATTTGGAGAAGAGAAATAACCTTTTAGAGATACTTTGGCATCCTTCCATCTACGAAAGATGATGGTGTAGCATCCAGATATGTTTTAATCTGCATCTTCGCAATTATAACATCAATCCGGAGCACCCGAAGGAAACCCACGCAGAGAGCATGCAAGCTCCACATACAGTAGAAAGGCCCCCCATCAGCCATTGGGCTTGAACCCAGAACCTTCTTGCCGTGAGTTCACAGGCTTGTTGTGGTTACCATGTGCATGGTCCTGACAGGTGTAATGACAAAGTGGCATGACATGGCATGATGGCAATGGCACCATGATGGAGTCTGAGAGAGAGGGTAAGTGGTGCTGCTGTCTGGGTGTCAAGGATGGCCTTTTTTGTTGTTGTTGTTAATCTCCCCTGCCCAGCATAATGTCTCCCTCTCCCAGAGTGTCCTGGATATACACACTTTTGAGTAAGACCTCTTGATTTGTGCACCGGTAAATAAACTCTGACACAATGAGGCCTAGTCAAAGGATTGAAAAAAAAGTTCCTGGCATCACATCTTCAAAAGTTAGGAGTTTTGTTTGGATTTGTTAGTAGGAAGTAAATGTCATTGGCGGTATCTGTGTCTTTTGGTCTTTTGTGAAAGCGATAATTTTGGCATCTGAGACTAATTGGAGTGACACTAGAGAATCCTGTAAGTGTGTCACTTTATATATATATATATATATATATATATATATATATATATATATATATATATATATATATATATATGTGTGTGTGTGTATATATATATATATATATATATATATATATATATATATATATATATATATGTGTGTGTGTGTGTGTGTGTGTGTGTGTGTGTGTGTGTGTGTAAGAACGCAATTAGCACTTTCCTTCAAGCAGATTCAGCAGTTTGAAAAATGTCTGGCTTCACATACAGTGTCCTCCGCAATTATTGGCACCCTTTGTAAAGGTTAGTAAAAAGGGTTAGAAAAAAATATCAACATTCTGGTGAAGTCGCTTCTTTCTCACACTGAAAAAAAAAAGAGAAAAATCCAACCCTTAATTAAAATAAATTTATTCAGGGGGAAAAAAAAATCCTTCATCAAAAAATCATTATTTTAAACAAAATCATATGTCAATATTATTGGCAGGCCTGCATTTAATACTTTGTACAACCTCCCTTTGACAGTAAAACAGCACCGAGTCTCTCCTATAACATTTTACGTACAACCCCAATTCCAAAAAAGTTGGGACAAAGTTCAAATTGTAAATAAAAACGGAATGCAATAATTTACAAATCTCAAAAACTGATATTGTATTCACAATAGAACATAGACAACATATCAAATGTCGAAAGTGACACATTTTGAAATTTCATGCCAAATATTGGCTCATTTGAAATTTCATGACAGCAACACATCTCAAAAAAGTTGGGACAGGGGCAATAAGAGGCTGGAAAAGTTAAAGGTACAAAAAAGGAACAGCTGGAGGACAAAATTGCAACTCATTAGGTCAATTGGCAATAAGTCATTAACATGACTGGGTATAAAAAGAGCATCTTGGAGTGGCAGCGGCTCTCAGAAGTAAAGATGGGAAGAGGATCACCAATCCCCCTAATTCTGCGCCGACAAATAGTGGAGCAATATCAGAAAGGAGTTTGACAGTGTAAAATTGCAAAGAGTTTGAACATATCATCATCTACAGTGCATAATATCATCAAAAGATTCAGAGAATCTGGAAGAATCTCTGTGCGTAAGGGTCAAGGCCGGAAAACCATACTGGGTGCCCGTGATCTTCAGGCCCTTAGATGGCACTGCATCACATACAGGCATGCTTCTGTATTGGAAATCACAAAATGGGCTCAGGAATATTTCCAGAGAACATTATCTGTGAACACAATTCACCGTGACATCCGCCGTTGCCAGCTAAAACTCCATAGTTCAAAGAAGAAGCCGTATCTAAACATGATCCAGAAGCGCAGACGTCTTCTCTGGGCCAAGGCTCATTTAAAATGGACTGTGGCAAAGTGGAAAACTGTTCTGTGGTCAGACGAATCAAAATGTGAAGTTCTTTATGGAAATCAGGGACGCCGTGTCATTCGGACTAAAGAGGAGAAGGACGACCAAAGTTGTTATCAGCGCTCAGTTCAGAAGCCTGCATCTCTGATGGTATGGGGTTGCATTAGTGCATGTGGCATGGGCAGCTTACACATCTGGAAAGACACCATCAATGCTGAAAGGTATATCCAGGTTCTAGAGCAACATATGCTCCCATCCAGATGACGTCTCTTTCAGGGAAGACCTTGCATTTTCCAACATGACAATGCCAAACCACATACTGCATCAATTACAGCATCATGGCTGCGTAGAAGAAGGGTCCGGGTACTGAACTGGCCAGCCTGCAGTCCAGATCTTTCACCCATAGAAAACATTTGGCGCATCATAAAACGGAAGATACGACAAAAAAGACCTAAGACAGCTGAGCAACTAGAATCCTACATTAGACAAGAATGGGTTAACATTCCTATCCCTAAACTTGAGCAACTTGTCTCCTCAGTCCCCAGACGTTTACAGACTGTTGTAAAGAGAAAAGGGGATGTCTCACAGTGGGAAACATGGCCTTGTCCCAACTTTTTTGAGATGTGTTGTTGTCATGAAATTTAAAAATCACCTAATTTTTCTCTTTAAATGATACATTTTCTCAGTTTAAACATTTGATATGTCATCTATGTTCTATTCTGAATAAAATATGGAATTTTGAAACTTCCACATCATTGCATTCCGTTTTTATTTACAATTTGTACTTTGTCCCAACTTTTTTGGAATCGGGGTTGTATAAGGTTGGAGATACAGAGCAAGGCATCTGAGACTGTTCCTCTTTACATAATCTCTCCAGATCATCCAGGGTCCTTGGTGCACTCTTCACCAAAAAGGAGCTTTTATCGAACCCTTTTTACTAATCTTTACAAGGAGTGCCAATAATTTTGGAAGGCACTATATCTCCAAGGTAGCACATTATACCCAATTGGTAGCTAAGGAGATAAAAGGGAAAAAATATAATGTGGTGATATGTGGGTTTTTTTACATTCCTTATCAGTATAATGAGCACTCCAGCCTGAGAAATATGACTATACTGAACACAGCCTAAGTGTAATCTGTAATACGCAATGGAGCTCTTAGGAGCATTTACTTTCTTCATTATAAGGATAAAAGTTCCAAGCATCTGGACGTTAAAGCATTCAGTCCCATTTCTCGCTACCGTGGCCTCATCGAATAACCTTGTTATTAGGAACATGTTACTAGAAATAACTTTCGTATGAATATTCAAATTTTTCAGATTTGTTTTATGGTGGAAATTAAGCAGTGTGTAAAAGGCGCACATGTGGCAGTGGTTTTCAGAGCGCACAGGCAATTTCAAATCCAAATACACAATCCTCTGATTTTAGCTGTCTTGTTAAATCAGGTTATTTGTACTAAACTCCTCAAGCACTACATAAGCAGGTGACATTCTCATATTTCACACACAACGTTACAAACCCGCTGCATCAATGATTAACAACTATCTCCTCATCATTCCTTTGTATGTGAGATTTATTGTCCAATTCATGCCAAATGCATTTGTGTGTATGTGAGACAGAGAGAGAGAGAGAGAGAGAGAGAGAGAGAGAGAGAGAGAGAGAGATTCAGTGGCAAAAGGTTCAGGTATCAATAATTGATTCAAGGCACATTTTCTCCCTCTGAGCTGTCAGCTAGACCACATGCTGACATACCACTGAGAGAGAGAGAGAGATAGAGAGAGAGAGCGTGGGAATGAGTGTGCGAAGGTTAAGCCTATATAAATACTGGATATGTCTTTGGAAAAGTACCTATAAATATATACAAAAAAGGTTAAGATAATGAAAAACTGCATAATACTCCTGGTGCTGGACCGAAAGACAATGAAAATGTGTGCTGTGGTCAGATGAGTCCACGTTTCAGCTTGTTTTTCACATTTCAGCACATTTCAGCTGGCTAGCGAGCTCACATTGATTTCGATTACATTCCCGTTAAAGGTGCCTCCGGTAAAATTGGCATCCCTTCCCTTGTTTATTCTTCATCTGGAGAGCTTTCATATTGTAAATAAATAAATAAATAAATAAATAATTTTAAAAAACCCTTCAATTCCTGAAAAGTACCGATTGCTATGTCTGCTAATGATACCACTAATGCTATTCGAGTTACCGTTTCAAACTCAGAAATGAAATGTTATGTGGTGAACACAGGTAAGTGGAGTGATGTATGCAGATAAACGTCCTAATGCTGTTATTGTAAATATCCACACTCTTGGCTCTTGGAATGCTGCTCGACCAATCAAAATCAGTGAACCAGAACTACCTGTTGAAAAAGAAAATTATTATACTACCGTACATACAGGCCATTTTTTTCTATGGAATAAAAACATGTATTCTGTTGCCTTCTAGTGGGTTTACTGATGGCATGCAATACTGTTATCACATCGCTTATCCTCCATATACTGTATTATGCCACTCTCCCCAATGGAGAATGAGTGTGCAATATTGTTATAATATTGCATGTTGTCAAGACAACACAACGCCACACTTCAGAGCGCATGCAAATATCCAATGACAAAACTTTTCTGCTGCGCATGCGCACATCATTTCTTTGTCAGACAAGAAAGAGAGAAGATGGGGTTAATTCAGTGCTCGGTTTAAGCACTAAATAAATAAACTGAAAACTGAAATGAAAGACGTGCTGAACACCCGAAAGGCTACCAAAACTTCATTACATATTCTTTACGCATATTTACAAGAGAAAAACATACCAACAGACATCGAAAAACTGGAAAAGAGACACGTCGGAGATGTAAAACTTCCATGCTAGTGAGTGACTCTGACAGTTTGTACATAAACATGGCCACGAGTTTTGCTTCATTAAAAGCGGATTTAAAGATTTAAAGAGAAAGATGCACTGAACACCCGAAAGGCTACCAAAACTTCACTGGATATTCTTCATGTATATTTACAAGAGAAAAACAGACCAACGGACATAAAAAAACTGGAAAAGAGAGCAATAGCGGAAATATTGTCAAAGTTCTACTTGGAGGTGAGGAAAAGTGACGGAGACTTTTACAAGAGGACTTCACTCGTGGACTTCATTCAGCAAAGCCCTTTTGTTTTGAACAACTGCAATGTAACAATGAACTACGACCAAAAGTAACTCCGAACTTGAACTGTCTACCTGGATATACAGCTTGTATATAAGTTGGGTTGTTGTTCAGGCTTTTTGGACTTGTACCATTGTTATTGTTAGAACTTTGACTTTGTACATTGGATTGACAGAACATTGAATTACATTTGATCAGAATCAGCATTCCGTATTGGTAAGTTCCCCCCGTTCTTAACTTTTTATAAAATCTATAATTGTTCCATCGAATGGGTATGTATTATAATAATAATAATAATAATAATAATAATAATAATAATAATAATAATAATATTGGCTGGATTTTTTTCATGGTCTATCAGATATATTCCATTCAGCTACTCGTCTTCGACTTGTTCAATATCATGCTACACTGCAAAAAATGATGTCTTGTTGAGAGAAAATATCTTTAATATGGGTGAATTTATCTATTATTTCTTTACGAGAACTCAAATATAAGATTATTTAGCTTACTTTGAGATGCTTTTACTAATTTCAAGCCTTAAATTTTCTTATTTTATTGGCAGATAATTTTGCTCATTTTAAGCATTCAATTCTAGAAAGAAGCAAAATTATCTGCCAATAGAATAAGAAAATTTAAGGCTTGAAATTAGTAAAAGCGTCTCAAAGTAAGCTAAATAATCTTACAGTTGAGTTCTAGTAACCTTCTAATAAGAAATAATAGATAAATTCACCCATATTAAAGATATTTTCTCTCAACAAGAGATCATTTTTTGCAGTGTAGCTGAATGGAATATATCTGATATACCACGAAAAAAGCCAGCCAATATTATTTAAAAAATCAATGACAGGGTTGAGTGTTTTTTTTTCCTTATAACATTTTTTTTATTCCTCAGCAGTTTGCCAATGATTACTTTTTGGCTTGTTTATAGTTTCATTTAAAGGTGATATATTACACCCCTTTTCCATAAGTTAACACAGTTCCCTGAGGCCTTAATGAAATATCTGACATGCTTTTGGTCTAAATCCCACAAGGATAAATCACCACAGCTCCACACCACACCACTTGATTTGAGGCCTGTTCATTTAAACGATAAGGAGCCACTGCTCTCTCCACCCTACTCTTCCACCGACCAATCAGGAAGCACTTTCCTCATGTATATTCATTCAGAAAGGCAGTTCTCAAGCCATGAGTGGAGATACTCAGATGATGGGCGGCGCATTTCCAATAATTTTCTTTTCACAGTATTTATAATGCCTAACACATACACAATGCTTACATCCATTTACTTCTTTTTTTTTTTAATATACACTACTTCATACGCACACTCGGCTTTCTGCATATTAAAGGGGAACTGAAGTCATTTTTAAACTTGCTTTATTTCTTAATTAACATGTTATTCAATTACGTTTTCGGTTTTAGTAACCTTATATCGTGACTCGTATCGGCAACTAATTGCAGTTAAATATTATACTTATCGGCCTATTCGGTTTTTAGCCGTGTTGAATTTAGTTCGTTTGGTCCACGGCAGGCGTCGCTTATCCGTGCGATCTTCACGAGACTTGTGCGAGACTTCGAAACGTGAAGTGTCAGCCAGGTGTCAGTGCCGCCATTTTGAAAACTGTTTTCCAAACGAAGTATTGCACAAAAATGATTTTAAATAACGATTACTGCCTACTTTTTTTAAACTTTCCTGATTGCTATCAAAACAAACAAAACTTCCAGCTTGATTACATCAGCATTCGAAAGAGAGCGTGCGCGTCTTTTGACAACATTGGCAGATGTTGGTCACTTTGATTTCCGCTGTACGTTTTACTTCCGTCCTACGATGTCTCGCACAGGTCTCAACGAATCTCGTTTACGGCCATCGCTTTGACATATGGACTGATATATTACAGAGCATATTTCAAACACTTATAACTTGCTATAGCAGTGACAAAATAGCTATCAGAAATGCATTCCGATATTTAATAAAATGAGATAAATAGAATTTTGATAATAAAAAAAATTGCCTTCAGTTCTCCTTTAACAGTAACAAGTACTGGCTGGCACCAGACTGTCTTTGTGCTAGTTATCATTTTTGCATTATCCTTGTTGTCTGCACTGTATGTTGTGTGTAATTTATTGCCTGCACTGTTTGCACTCGTTGCACTTTTGCACTTCATTTCGTTCTATGTAGATTTGTGGTCCTATGATGCAGCACCATGGTCCTGGAGAAACGTTGTTTCGTTTTAACTGTGTACTGTACCAACTGTATATAGTTGAAATGACAATAATAAAAAAAAAAGCCTTGACCTTTCATTATATGAGTATATCCCCTTTACTACACTACAAAAAATAAAAATCTTAGGAAGTTTATTTGTCTATTTTCAAGTCAAAACATCTAGCCACCCTTATTATAAGACATAATTGCCCAACAAGCAAAACCTCATTTAGCTAGAAAGGCTAGTTTTTAGACAGTCCATCTTGAAAATCTTGTATAGACAAAAAGTCTTATTTGGAGCACCTTTGAAAATAAAACAAGTTTTTTTTAAAAAACAAGTAAGTACATTTTGGACATTTGTCAAATGTGGTTCATCTTGTTTCAAGAAAAAAACAAAGTATGCTTGTTTTGGGAATAAATGAACTTTACTGAAATCTTTGAATCTTTCATTACAATTCAACTCCACCTTACATATCCTAAGTTTACTGCGACTGTTTTCTCAGTCATTCAGAGTGAGCTCCTTCTAGATGCTGTACAGACTCTAGACCAGACAAGTGCCTTCAAAAAGGCTATGAGTGAGTGGAGGGCGTTTTAGTGAGGTCTTTTTGGAATGCTGTGAGTTAAGTTCAGTGTTTTTTTTTTTTTTTTGTTTGTTTGTTTGTTTGTTTGTTCGGGGTTTTTTGTGCCTGATCTTGTAAACCCCTCGTACACATGAATAGTCAGTGCCCCCAAAATGCACTGTTGCTTTGGCGTTGTGTAAGCACTGTAAGTCAAAATGCGTAGACTTTTTTTTTAATTATTATTATTTTTTTTGGTGCCTGAGGTCCTGGGGAAGTGGAATCTTAAGAGATGTTTTAATGTTTGAATGTTGAAATGGGAAAAAAAATAAACTTGTTGCAATGCTACACATGTCGTCAACTTGATTCAAGATACTCTCTGGTCTCATATCTAGAGTATTTTACTAATTACAGGTCACAAAAGGAGAATCTTTTAAGCTAGCAATGCTTAGTTGTAGAATTTAACAATCCTAATATTAGTATATTTATCTTAAATTCAGGGCGGCACGGTGGTGTAGTGGTTAGCGCTGTCGCCTCACAGCAAGAAGGTCCGGGTTCGAGCCCCGTGGCCGGCGAGGGCCTTTCTGTGCGGAGTTTGCATGTTCTCCCCGTGTCCGCGTGGGTTTCCTCCGGGTGCTCCGGTTTCCCCCACAGTCCAAAGACATGCAGGTTAGGTTAACTGGTGACTCTAAATTGACCATAGGTGTGAATGGTTGTCTGTGTCTATGTGTCAGCCCTGTGATGACCTGGCGACTTGTCCAGGGTGTACCCCGCCTTTCGCCCGTAGTCAGCTGGGATAGGCTCCAGCTTGCCTGCGACCCTGTAGAACAGGATAAAGCGGCTAGAGATGATGAGATGAGAAGAGATCTTAAATTCAGTTTTTACTGCTAAGACTTTGTCATGAATTTAAGTGAAATACCCTTAAAATGAAATAAATAAAAATGAGTTGAATGGCTAAATGTAAGAAGTACGATCTTGTTATAAGAACTATTTTGATTATTTTGAGTTCATCAGATCTCGCATAATAAGTTGCCCAATCTTATTTTGGAATTATTTCATCTAAAAACAGGTTAGATTTTTCATCTTACTTTAAGAAATCTTACCAAGTCAAATTTGACTAGTTCCATTGGCAGATTTTTTTCACCTGATTCAAGCAAATATGCTTTGTTTTAATCTTTTATTTCTTATTTTTGAAAGGCCATTTTTTGCAGTGTACTGTGGAACACAGATAAAACAGCTAAGTTTCAGTTATCACGTACATTATAGAAACTATAAACCATCACTTTCTTTCTGGACAAAAATATAACTTGTCAATTTGCTGGAAAAAACCAGAACATGCAAACTCCTCCATCCTGAAAGCTTTTCCTTGGCGGAAAAATGACACAGCTTTACCTCGAACTGTTAGAAAACACTGATAATTGAGACTTCCATTTATGTTAAAATAAATGTCTTCTCCTTCAAAAAAAAACCCACCATCACCATAGTTTTAATTGTTTTGAAATTTGTTTATAGTAGGCATATCAGACGCTCGCTGGCCGTGCTGTGAAAATTGTCCATGCAGACGCTCATCTAAGTTTCCAGACCTGTCATTGCTTAACTCTTGAATGTTTTCTATCATGAATACTATCATTAAAAAGCTTATAATATCTGCTTTCCAAAGAAATTAATCTAGTTAAGATCTGTTCAGTACTTTGGGAGTAATGGCAGGTTGAAGTTGGTACAACAGAGTAAAAACTCTGGTCGTGGGACATCAGGAAATTGCCAGTGCTTTTTGAGTCACGGGAAAGCAGTCAGTCTCTCTCTCTCTCTCTCTCTTCTGACTGGATTACTCATGAATATCAATCAGATAACTTTTATAAGCCTAGGTCACAACCGGACGTACGATTTTTTGGCCGTGCAATTTTTGGCGTTTCCCAAATCGCTGCGTTTTTTTTGTTCGTGGAGAAAGATGCACGTTGGCTGTAAGTTTGTCTTGCAACCTGAAAAAAACGTAAGCGCCCGTAGAGTTTGTTTGACATGACAAAGAACCTCTGTGGCCGGTCTGCAGCCAGTCTACGGCTCGAAAATCAGTACGTCACACACGCGCCCTCCGTGCGTTTCTTGCGTTTTTTGCATGTAGACCGGCCGTAGGAGCACGTACGGCCGGTTGTGACTGAGGCTTTAGTGATGTTCTCTCGCTCTCACTGTTTCTGATGAAGGATTCAGCAAAATTTCCCATCTGCTAGTTTTGATGTTATGATTCACGAGAGGGGGGCAGCACAGTGGTGTAGTGGTTAGCGCTGTGAGGTGACAGCAAGAAGGTCCGGGTTCGAGCCCCGTGGCCGGCGAGGGCCTTTCTGTGTGGAGTTTGCATGTTCTCCCCGTGTCCGCGTGGGTTTCCTCCGGGTGCTCCGGTTTCCCCCACAGTCCAAAGACATGCAGGTTAGGTTAACTGGTGACTCTAAATTGACCGTAGGTGTGAATGTGAGTGTGAATGGTTGTCTGTGTCTATGTGTCAGCCCTGTGATGACCTGGCGACTTGTCCAGGGTGTACCCCGCCTTTCGCCCGTAGTCAGCTGGGATAGGCTCCAGCTTGCCTGCGACCCTGTAGAACAGGATAAAGCGGCTAGTGATAATGAGATGAGATGAGATGAGATTTATGGGAGACTTTGAAGTGAGTTTTCATAGCTTTACCTACTTATTTTTTCAACTCAAACTGATTCATTTAAATAAATAACCATTTTAGAATATAACTGGAGTTGTTTTGATGAAAAATATTGAGATCTTAGTGGTCTGAATGAGATTTAAAAAAAAACAGTCAGAAACGTGAGTGTCAATTTCAAATCCATTAATGTGAATTGTTTATTGCATGTGGATCAGACAGTTTTTTCAAGGTTCGCCTTGAAAGCTGTGAATATTAACCAAAATACTCATTTATATTCTTTCACACTAGCAGGCCCTACTTTTGAGAACTACAAAGCCTCCAGAGCACAAAGAGTATATTAGAAATAATCTTTTATTAGTTTTTTATTCAGTGTACCGATTTAATGTTTTTTTTAACCTAATTAGCATGATTAATACTAATTAAATACTACTTTGCATAATTGGTTTTAACTTATTTTTCAAATTTTGTATTCAGTATACAATCATCTATGTGCCTGCCAATTTCTATGTACTGTAAATATGTTAAAAAAAAAAAAGAAAAAACATTTGATCTCATTGGTTAATGAGGCCCATTTTGGACCATGTGATCCTCATACAGAATATTAGGGCTGTTTTCTAAAAATGAATTTGTTTCTTCAATTTGTAATAGCTCAAGAATGGATGAATATATTTTCATCTCATCTCATTATCTCTAGCCGCTTTATCCTGTTCTACAGGGTCGCAGGCGAGCTGGAGCCTATCCCAGCTGACTCCGGGCGAAAGGCGGGGTACACCCTGGACAAGTCGCCAGGTCATCACAGGGCTGACACATAGACACAGACAACCATTCACACTCACATTCACACCTACGGTCAATTTAGAGTCACCAGTTAACCTAACCTGCATGTCTTTGGACTGTGGGGGAAACCGGAGCACCCGGAGGAAACCCACGCGGACACGGGGAGAACATGCAAACTCCACACAGAAAGGCCCTCACCGGCCATGGGGCTCGAACCCGGACCTTCTTGCTGTGAGGCGACAGCGCTAACCACTACACCACCGTGCCGCCCATGAATATATTTTAATTGTGTAAAAAGTATGTTGTTCTGCATTCAATTCTGAACTCAATGAGACCAGTTTCAAGCAATTTGGACTGAATTTAAATTTTCACCTGATATGCCTACTATTGTTCGGCTTGAATTAGCCAATGTGATTGTCTGTTATATGAGTAGTTAGTACAGAAACGAGCACATTAATGGAAGCCTGTGATTTTCTAAACTATTGTAAAGATAGATAGATAGATAGATAGATAGATAGATAGATAGATAGATAGATAGATAGATAGATAGATAGATAGATGTTTTTGATCTTTTTCACTATCCTACTTAAACTTTCTATGAAACTGAAAAGTCTTTGAGAAGTAAAATTATTCAGCAAAAGGAAGTCCGATATGGTATATTTTAATTCAGTTTTATGTGGAACCCCTCCTCCTTTACCCTCGCTCGGCACATTGTACCGTAATTGCGTTTGCGGCATCATTTGAGCAGACAGAGTGAAGGATGATTGTTTTGGACTTGTAATAACCACACTGGACCCATATGCTGCCAAGGAAACGTGGAAGCACTAAACTAAAAGCCACACTCTGTCAACCCACACAATAAATATCTACAGGCAGGTGGTTACCTGTGAGATTACAGCTGCTGTGTGGAAAGACCTCAGTACAGACTGCCTTCAGCGTTCCTCACTCATGTCCCGGCTCTGCTCTGACCTTCAGGATTGTTTGTGCCTGTTACGACTTATTGGTTCTTGTCATGTCTCATGAGATTGTGTCTACAGTACACTTCTGTCTGCTTTTCGGGTTGATAAATTTTGCAAATGTTGACTGCGAGCCTCTAGTAGTGGTTAGCGCTGTCGCCTCACAGCAAGAAGGTCCTGGGTTCGAGCTCCGTGGCCGGCGAGGGCCTTTCTGTGCGGAGTTTGCATGTTCTCCGCGTGGGTTTCCTCCGGGTGCTCCGGTTTCCCCCACAGTCCAAAGACATGCAGGTTAGGTTAACTGGTGACTCTAAATTGACCGTAGGTGTGAATGTGAGTGTGAATGGTTGTCTGTGTCTATGTGTCAGCCCTGTGATGACCTGGCGACTTGTCCAGGGTGTACCCCGCCTTTCGCCCGTAGTCAGCTGGGATAGGCTTCAGCTTGCCTGCGACCCTGTAGAACAGGATAAAGCGGCTAGAGATAATGAGATGAGATGAGATGAGATGAGACTGCGACTCTAAGCCATACGTACAGTAGCTCCCCGTAGCACGTTTAGCAGTTATTTAATCTGTGTTTCTCCATCCATCCATCCATCCATTACCTGTAACCGCTTATCCTATTCAGGGTCGCAGGCAAGCTGGAGCCTATCCCAGCTGACTACGGGCGAAAGGCGGGGTACACCCTGGACAAGTCGCCAGGTCATCACAGGGCTGACACATAGACACACAACCATTCACACTCACATTCACACCTACGGTCAATTTAGAGTCACCAGTTTACCTAACCTGCATGTCTTTGGACTGTGGGGGAAACCGGAGCACCCGGAGGAAACCCACGCAGACACGGGGAGAACATGCAAACTCCGCACAGAAAGGCCCTCGCCGGCCACGGGGCTCAAACCCGGACCTTCTTGCTGTGAGGCGACAGCGCTAACCACTACACCACCGTGCCGTTCTTGTTTACGCTTATCTGTGGTTGTTTCCTGGTTCTTGTCCAGGGAGTGCAGTATGAATGTTCACATTTTCTACTACATCAAGGTCTAAAAAAAAAAAAAGAAAAATATTACTTAAAAAAAAAAAAAAACTGCTCTCAAGCCTGTTTATCCTCAAAAGTGAAAAGGGAGAAAATTATCTTGAAAACTTTCAGTCCAGTTCTACAAAAGGCATCAACATCCTGATCATCAATGGAAGACAGACAGGATTAGAAATTGTTTTCAATTGCTAGCGTTCGAGCCACATATGGATTACGGGTTGTGGCAGCGGGGGCGTGGTCAAGCGCCGGTCTGTGACAGGAGGGTGGAGCCGGGGAAGGTGAGTGGCAGAATCGCGACACCTGAGGATAATTAACCTGTGTTTGTGTGTGTGTTTTCCCAGTAACCGCTCCCTATTTAAGGAGGCAGAGAGAGAGGAGAGGGAGCGCAACCCGGGACCAGACGACTGTGTGTGTGAATGAATAAACGTATAGTTAAGATTTTGAGACTGAAAAGTTATCAGAATAAATCACCTTGTCTGCCTCCAAACGCTGTCCTGCCGTCCTCTGTGCTCCACCCACACTCTATACGCGCTACAGTGGTGCCGAAACCCGGGAACAGGTGGAACACCAACACAGCAGCCCCATGGAATCCTCCCCGTTCACGGACTTGGTCCACGCCCTCGCCACGGCTCAGCAGAGCCAGCACCAGGCACTTGTCACGCTCCGAAAGGAGCAGGAGCGCCGCTTCGAAGCCCTGGTGCTGGCCCAGCAGGAAGATCGAGAGGCGTTCCGGCGTCTCCTCGCGTCGGCGGGGTCCACCAGCGCCCCGGCCGCGGGCCCGTCTCCCCTCACCGTGACCAAGATGGGCCCGCAGGACGACCCCGAGGCTTTCATCACATTGTTCGAACAGGTCGCCGAAGCCTCGGGGTGGCCGATGGAGCAGCGCGCGGCGCGCCTCCTCCCCCTCCTGACGGGAGAGGCGCAGCTGGCCGCGCTACAGCTCCCCGCCGATCGCAGGCTGGCCTACGCCGACCTTCGCCGGGCTGTCCTCCAGCGCGTGGGGCGCACGCCGGAGCAGCAGCGCCAGCGCTTCCGCGCGCTGCGGATGGAGGAAGTCGGCAGCCCGTTCGCGTTCGGCCAGCAGCTCCGGGACGCCTGCTGGCGGTGGCTGAGGGCCGAAGATCGCGACGCCGAGGGAATCCTCGACCAGGTGGCGCTGGAACAGTTCATCGCCCGCTTACCAGCTGGAACCGCGGAGTGGGTCCAGTGCCACCGCCCGGCGTCGCTGGATCAGGCCGTGGGACTGGCGGAGGATCATCTGGCGGCTGTTCCTGCAGCAGGACAGCGGACGGCAGCATCTTCTTTCTCCTCTTCTCTCTCTCTTTCTCCCCCCCCTCCTCCCGTGTCCCGTCCTCGCCCCATTCCCCCACCGCGGAGGCGGGGGCCGGCTCCACCTCAGCCGGCCCGCCGCACCCGTGGTGCCCTCCCGTTTCTCCCTTCTGTGTCTGTCTCTCCCCCCCCTCAGGTGAGTGAGCCCCAGAACACAGCTGCAGAGGGAAGGCCCGGGCCGGTTTGCTGGCGCTGCGGGGATCCGGGCCACCTGCAGCAACAGTGTGCAGCGATGGAAGTGGGGGCGGTGGTGCGGATCCCCGACGCGCCAGAGGCTGCCCTCGATCGGGCCGGAGCGTATCGCATACCGGTAAGTGTACAAGGGGCTACATATCAGGCGTTGGTGGATTCAGGTTGCAATCAGACCTCAATCCGCCAAAGCCTGGTGCAAGGCGAGGCATTGGGGGGAGCACAAGGGGTGAAGGTGTTGTGTGTGCACGGGGATATTCACAGCTACCCGTTGGTGTTGGTCCACATACATTTCAGAGGGGAGAAATCGATAGTGAAGGCGGCGGTTAATCCTCGCCTTACCCACTCTTTGATCTTGGGGACTGATTGGCCGGGATTTCGGGGTTTAATGGCACGCCTAATAAAGAGTGGGTCCTGCCGGTTAACAGGGGAGGGTCCCGGTGTCGCTTTGGCTGGAGCTGCGGTCGCAGAGCCGTCTACGTCATCTCCGCGACAGAGTGAGGAGCCACCGGCCCCTCCTCTTTCTATTGGGGAATCCCTCGCGGATTTCCCACTGGAACAATCGCGAGACGAGACTCTGCGACACGCGTTTGACCAAGTGAGAGTAATCGATGGTCAGACGCTCCCGCCGGGCGCCACCCCGTCCTTCCCCTATTTTGCCATTTTGAAGGATAGGTTATACCGAGTGACGCAGGACACTCAGACGAAAGAGCGAGTCACCCAATTGCTAATTCCGAAGAGCCGCCGGGAATTGGTATTTCAGGCGGCTCACTTTAATCCCATGGCTGGACACCTCGGGCAAGATAAGACACTCGCCCGGATAATGGCCCGGTTCTATTGGCCGGGGATTCGCGGCGACGTCCGTAAGTGGTGTACGGCGTGCCGCGAATGCCAGTTAGTAAATCCAGCGGCCATTCCAAAAGCGCCCTTGCGCCCCCTACCATTAATCGAGACCCCGTTCGAAAGGATTGGGATGGATCTCGTCGGGCCATTAGATCGGTCAACACGAGGGTACCGCTTTATATTGGTTCTGGTGGACTATGCAACGCGATACCCGGAAGCGGTGCCTCTTCGCAATATCTCAGCACGCAGTATTGCGGAGGCCCTCTTCCACGTTATCTCCCGGGTTGGAATCCCGAAAGAGATTCTGACTGACCAGGGCACCTCGTTTATGTCACGAACACTGAGCGAACTGTATGGGCTACTGGGTATTAAGCCGATCCGCACCAGCGTTTATCACCCACAGACGGACGGTTTAGTTGAACGGTTCAACCGCACCCTCAAGAATATTATCAAGAAATTCGTAAGTGAGGACGCACGTAACTGGGATAAGTGGCTCGAACCCTTGTTGTTTGCAGTGCGAGAGGTCCCCCAAGCCTCCACGGGGTTCTCCCCGTTTGAATTATTATATGGGCGTAAGCCGCGCGGCATCTTAGATGTACTGCGGGAAAATTGGGAGGAGGGACCTTCACCGAGCAAAAACGAAATTCAGTACGTTATGGATCTGCGCGCAAAACTCCACACTCTCACCCACCTAACTCAGGAGAATTTGCGGCAGGCCCAGGAACGGCAAGCCCGCCTGTACAACAAGGGCACGCGCCTTAGAGAGTTCACTCCGGGAGATAAGGTACTCGTCCTGTTGCCCACGTCGAGCTCCAAATTAATCGCCAAGTGGCAAGGGCCCTTTGAGGTCACACGGCGAGTCGGGGACGTCGACTATGAGGTTAGGCGAACGGACAGGGGGGGGGCACTACAGATCTACCACCTCAATCTGCTGAAACTTTGGAACGAGGAGGTCCCCGTGGCGTTGGTGTCGGTAGTTCCGGAGAAGGCGGAGCTGGGGCCGGAGGTCCAAAAAGGGTCATTGGCATCGCGTACCTCTCCGGTCCCCTGTGGAGACCACCTCTCCCCGACCCAACTCACGGAGGTCGCCCAGTTGCAGGCCGAGTTTTCGGATGTGTTCTCGCCCCTGCCCGGTCGCACTAACCTCATAGAACACCACATAGAGACGCCCCCGGGGGTGGTAGTGCGGAGCCGTCCTTATAGATTACCCGAACACAAAAAAAAGGTGGTTCGGGAAGAACTTCAGGCCATGCTCGAAATGGGCATCGTCGAGGAGTCCCACAGTGACTGGAGCAGCCCGGTGGTCTTGGTTCCCAAGGCCGACGGCTCGGTCCGGTTCTGTGTGGACTATAGAAAAGTCAACGCGGTGTCTAAATTTGATGCGTACCCAATGCCTCGTATTGATGAGCTGCTCGATCGACTAGGCACGGCTCGCTTTTACTCGACACTGGATTTGACGAAGGGATATTGGCAGATCCCCTTGACTCCATTATCCCGGGAAAAAACGGCCTTTTCCACACCGTTCGGCTTACACCAGTTCGTCACACTTCCTTTTGGGCTGTTTGGGGCGCCCGCTACGTTTCAGCGGCTGATGGACAGGGTCCTCCGGCCCCACGCCACCTATGCCGCCGCTTACCTAGATGATATCATCATTTATAGTAATGATTGGCAGCGGCACCTACAACACCTGAGGGCCGTCCTTAGGTCGCTGAGGCGGGCGGGACTCACTGCCAACCCGAAGAAGTGTGCGATTGGGCGGGTGGAAGTACGGTATCTGGGCTTCCACTTGGGCAACGGGCAGGTGCGTCCCCAAATTAATAAGACGGCAGCGATTGCGGCCTGCCCGAGGCCCAAGACCAAAAAGGGGGTGAGGCAGTTCCTGGGGCTGGCTGGCTACTATCGTAGGTTTATACCTAATTATTCGGACGTCACCAGCCCGCTGACTGACCTCACTAAAAAGGGGGCGCCAGATCCGGTCCAGTGGACGGAGCAGTGCCAGCGGGCTTTCTCTGAGGTAAAGGCTGCACTGTGTGGGGGGCCACTTTTACACTCCCCTGACTTCTCTCTCCCTTTTGTGTTGCAGACCGATGCGTCGGACAGAGGGCTGGGGGCCGTTTTGTCCCAGCAGGTGGAGGGGGAGGACCGCCCAGTCCTGTATATCAGCCGGAAGCTGTCGGTGCGTGAGGGGCGCTACAGCACCATTGAAAAAGAGTGCCTGGCGATTAAGTGGGCGGTCCTCGCCCTCCGTTACTACCTGCTGGGGCGCTCTTTCACTCTCTGTTCGGACCACGCGCCCCTCCAGTGGCTCCACCGCATGAAGGATGCCAACGCGCGGATCACCCGTTGGTATCTGGCACTCCAACCCTTCAACTTCAAGGTGGTCCACAGGCCGGGGGCGCAGATGGTCGTGGCGGACTTCCTCTCCCGTCGAGGGGGGGGGGAGTCGGCTGCCGGCCGGACGAGCGCCCGGCCTGAGTCGGGCGGTGGGGGTATGTGGCAGCGGGGGCGTGGTCAAGCGCCGGTCTGTGACAGGAGGGTGGAGCCGGGGAAGGTGAGTGGCAGAATCGCGACACCTGAGGATAATTAACCTGTGTTTGTGTGTGTGTTTTCCCAGTAACCGCTCCCTATTTAAGGAGGCAGAGAGAGAGGAGAGGGAGCGCAACCCGGGACCAGACGACTGTGTGTGTGAATGAATAAACGTATAGTTAAGATTTTGAGACTGAAAAGTTATCAGAATAAATCACCTTGTCTGCCTCCAAACGCTGTCCTGCCGTCCTCTGTGCTCCACCCACACTCTATACGCGCTACACGGGTCTGTTTATGATACGAGGACTTGTGACAAAGAGACATCAGATCCACTGTTTGGAGCTAAAGGCTCCTGGGAAACAATAAAGGTGATGAGAGTAAAGGAGAGAGAGAGAGAGAGAGAGAGAAAGATGAGATATTAGCAGTAATTACATTTGAGGTCCGTCCTGCTGCTCAGCCTGTTCTTCTCACCGTGCCAGTGTCGTCCATCTGAAACGCCACCCAGCCAACAGCGACTGGGAGAAAAACTCCAGCTGTCTCCTCCTCTACTCCTTCATTTCTTCTTCTCTCCTCCTTTCTCTTTCCTCCACTACTCCTTTGTCTCTTCTCTTTTCTTTCTCCCCACCTTTCCCCATCCGAACTCTCCTTCCTGATGTCCTTTCCTCTACGCCTTTCTCATCTCATCTTCTCGTCTTTCCTTTCACCTGTTCTCATGCTTCCTCATGCCCTTTCCTCCTTTCCATTTCCCTCTCCATTCATGTCTTCTTTTTCTTTCTTTCTTGTACTCACTACTCACATAATTTCTCATTTCTTCTTCTCTCCTTTCTCTTTCTACGCGTCTTCTACTCATGCCTTTTCACGTCCTCTTTTCTCCTCCTTTCTCATGTACACTCCTTTTTTAACTCATCTTTCGTCTCCTCTCATCCTTTCTCATCTTTTTCTAATCTTATCCTCTCATGTCCGTTCCTCCTTTCTCCTCCTCAGTTTCTCTCATTTCTACTCATCCTTTCTCATCTCCTCCTTTCATCTCCCATCATTTCTCTTCCTCTCCTCCTTTCTCTTTTTACTCATTCCTTTCTCATCTCCTCCTTTCTCATGTCCACTCCTTTTTTTCTCTTTCTCTTTCTTATTCCTCTCTTCTTCTCCCTTTTGTCCTCTCCTGTCTACCAATTTCATTTTTCCTCTCCTCTCATCCTTTCTCCTCCTCTTTCCCTGTCTCATCTTTTTCTAATCTTATCCTCTCATCTCCTTTTCTCCTCTTCACTTTATTTCTCATTTTCTGTTCATCCTTTCTTATCTGATATCCTCCTTTCTCATCTCATCGTTTCTCTTCCTCTCCTCCTTTCTCATTTCTTCTTCTCTCCTCCTTTCTCTTTCCTCCACTACTCCTTTGTCTCTTCTCTTTTCTTTCTCCCCACCTTTCCCCATCCGAACTCTCCTTCCTGATGTCCTTTCCTCTACGCCTTTCTCATCTCATCTTCTCGTCTTTCCTTTCACCTGTTCTCATGCTTCCTCATGCCCTTTCCTCCTTTCCATTTTCCTCTCCATTCATGTCTTCTTTTTCTTTCTTTCTTGTACTCACTACTCACATAATTTCTCATTTCTTCTTCTCTCCTTTCTCTTTCTACGCGTCTTCTACTCATGCCTTTTCACGTCCTCTTTTCTCCTCCTTTCTCATGTACACTCCTTTTTTAACTCATCTTTCGTCTCCTCTCATCCTTTCTCATCTTTTTCTAATCTTATCCTCTCATGTCCGTTCCTCCTTTCTCCTCCTCAGTTTCTCTCATTTCTACTCATCCTTTCTCATCTCCTCCTTTCATCTCCCATCATTTCTCTTCCTCTCCTCCTTTCTCTTTTTACTCATTCCTTTCTCATCTCCTCCTTTCTCATGTCCACTCCTTTTTTTCTCCTTCTCTTTCTTATTCCTCTCTTCTTCTCCCTTTTGTCCTCTCCTGTCTACCAATTTCATTTTTCCTCTCCTCTCATCCTTTCTCCTCCTCTTTCCCTGTCTCATCTTTTTCTAATCTTATCCTCTCATCTCCTTTCCTCCTCTTCACTTTATTTCTCATTTTCTGTTCATCCTTTCTTATCTGATGTCCTCCTTTCTCATCTCATCGTTTCTCTTCCTCTCCTCCTTTCTCATTTCTTCTTCTCTCCTCCTTTCTCTTTCCTCCACTACTCCTTTGTCTCTTCTCTTTTCTTTCTCCCCACCTTTCCCCATCCGAACTCTCCTTCCTGATGTCCTTTCCTCTACGCCTTTCTCATCTCATCTTCTCGTCTTTCCTTTCACCTGTTCTCATGCTTCCTCATGCCCTTTCCTCCTTTCCACTTTCCTCTCCATTCATGTCTTCTTTTTCTTTCTTTCTTGTACTCACTACTCACATAATTTCTCATTTCTTCTTCTCTCCTTTCTCTTTCTACGCGTCTTCTACTCATGCCTTTTCACGTCCTCTTTTCTCCTCCTTTCTCATGTACACTCCTTTTTTAACTCATCTTTCGTCTCCTCTCATCCTTTCTCATCTTTTTCTAATCTTATCCTCTCATGTCCGTTCCTCCTTTCTCCTCCTCAGTTTCTCTCATTTCTACTCATCCTTTCTCATCTCCTCCTTTCATCTCCCATCATTTCTCTTCCTCTCCTCCTTTCTCTTTTTACTCATTCCTTTCTCATCTCCTCCTTTCTCATGTCCACTCCTTTTTTTCTCCTTCTCTTTCTTATTCCTCTCTTCTTCTCCCTTTTGTCCTCTCCTGTCTACCAATTTCATTTTTCCTCTCCTCTCATCCTTTCTCCTCCTCTTTCCCTGTCTCATCTTTTTCTAATCTTATCCTCTCATCTCCTTTCCTCCTCTTCACTTTATTTCTCATTTTCTGTTCATCCTTTCTTATCTGATGTCCTCCTTTCTCATCTCATCGTTTCTCTTCCTCTCCTCCTTTCTCATTTCTTCTTCTCTCCTCCTTTCTCTTTCCTCCACTACTCCTTTGTCTCTTCTCTTTTCTTTCTCCCCACCTTTCCCCATCCGAACTCTCCTTCCTGATGTCCTTTCCTCTACGCCTTTCTCATCTCATCTTCTCGTCTTTCCTTTCACCTGTTCTCATGCTTCCTCATGCCCTTTCCTCCTTTCCACTTTCCTCTCCATTCATGTCTTCTTTTTCTTTCTTTCTTGTACTCACTACTCACATAATTTCTCATTTCTTCTTCTCTCCTTTCTCTTTCTACGCGCCTTTTACTCGTGCCTTTTCACCCCCTCTTTTCTCCTCCTTTCTCATGTACACTCCTTTTTTAACGTTCATCTTTCCTCTCCTCTCAAACTTTCTCATCTTTTTCTAATCTTATCCTCTCATGTCCGTTCCTCCTTTCTCCTCCTCAGTTTCTCTCATTTCTACTCATCCTTTCTCATCTCCTCCTTTCATCTCCCATCATTTCTCTTCCTCTCCTCCTTTCTCTTTTTACTCATTCCTTTCTCATCTCCTCTTATCTCCTCCTTTCTCATGTCCACTCCTTTTTTTCTCCTTCTCTTTCTTATTCCTCTCTTCTTCTCCCTTTTGTCCTCTCCTGTCTACCAATTTATTTTCCTCTCCTCTCATCCTTTCTCCTCCTATTTCCCTGTCTCATCTTTTTCTAATCTTATCCTCTCATCTCCTTTCCTCCTCTTCACTTTATTTCTCATTTTCTGTTCATCCTTTCTTATCTGATATCCTTTCTCATCTCATTTCTCTTCCTCTCCTCCTTTCTCATTTCTTCTTCTCTCCTCCTTTCTCTTTCCTCCACTACTCCTTTGTCTCTTCTCTTTTCTTTCTCCCCACCTTTCCCCATACGAACCCTCCTTCCTTCCTCTACGCCTTTCTCATCTCATCTTCTCTTCTTGTCTTTTCTCTCGTCTGTGCTCAAGCTTCCTCATGTCTGTTCCTTGTTTCCACTTTCCTCTCCATTCCTCCTTCCTCATGTCTTCTTCTCTCTTTAATTCTCTTCTTTCTTTCTTGTACTCACTCTCCTCCTTTCTCATGTCCACTCCTTTTTTTAAACTTTCCTCTCCACTCCTCCTTAAGTCCTCTTCTCTTTTTCTTATTCCTCTCTTCTTCTCCTTTTAGTCCTCTCCTGTCTACCAATTTCATCTTTCGTCTCCTCACGTTCTTCCTCCTCTTCATTCCCTGTCTCATCTTTTTCTAATCTTATCCTCTCTTCTCCTTTCCTCCTTTCTCCTCTTCAGTTTCTTTCTCATTTTCTGTTCATTTTTCATCTCATCATTCGTCTTCCTCCCCTTCTTTCTCCTTTCTCATCTCCTCTTCTACATTTCCCCAATCTTCATTTCTCATCTACACTCTTAGTTCTGTGGTATCTTTCTCCTCCTCCTCCTCCTCCTCCTCCTCCTCACTCTTGTTTCATATTTTGAAGAGTA
Organism: Neoarius graeffei; assembly: GCF_027579695.1. Taxonomy (NCBI): domain Eukaryota; kingdom Metazoa; phylum Chordata; class Actinopteri; order Siluriformes; family Ariidae; genus Neoarius; species Neoarius graeffei. Next base: position 52,893,458 of record NC_083589.1, read on the forward strand.
ATGTCATATATGCAAAGTGGGTTAAACCTTGCCTGAGAGCATATGAACAGAATCCTCAACTCCTCTCTACTCGCCTTCTTGTGGTCGATGAGGAGGAAGAGAAGAGCTACCTGTATTTCTGATAACACTCTTAAAATTAATGAAGATATTTATTAGTAGGGGCGGCACGGTGGTGTAGTGGTTAGCGCTGTCGCCTCACAGCAAGAAGGTCTGGGTTCGAGCCCCGTGGCCAGCGAGGGCCTTTCTGTGTGGAGTTTGCATGTTCTCCCCGTGTCCGCGTGGGTTTCCTCCGGGTGCTCCGGTTTCCCCCACAGTCCAAAGACATGCAGGTTAGGTTAACTGGTGACTCTAAATTGACCGTAGGTGTGAATGTGAGTGTGAATGGTTGTCTGTGTCTATGTGTCAGCCCTGTGATGACCTGGCGACTTGTCCAGGGTGTACCCCGCCTTTCGCCCGTAGTCAGCTGGGATAGGCTCCAGCTTGCCTGCGACCCTGTAGAACAGGATAAAGCGGCTACAGATAATGAGATGAGATATTTATTAGTTTGGTCCTGTGTTTCCTTTCCTGCGTATATAACATAACATCTTTTCTTCTCACTTTCCGTTACTGTAGTCGGTCTTTCATGTTTCATTCACGTCCTCCAGTTTTCTTTCCTGTTTCAAATTTGTATCCCACAATGTCTTGTGCGAACAGGGAAAGCCCACCACATGATGCATGACATAATATGTTGAATTGGGAAGCAGGAAAAATAGATAAGAATTTAGGGCCACGTGGTTCTAAATTCATTAATTGTTCTATTTTAAAAAGAAACGAATAAAATTGGAAGTCTGTGATTCAAATTCACTAGCTTTCGGTCAACTAAACAAAAATAACTGGGTGTCGGGGAAAATTCTTTTTATGACGTACACTTGAAAAATCTGAAAAGCAGTCTACCTTTACGTTTTCAAAGAAATGTATTTAGTACATCAGTAAGAATGTTACAGTAAATCATTCCTCAGGGACACGTCTTACTGTAGACACTAAATGCTGTCTCTTAATTCATTTTTAAATTTAATAACTCATCTGTCATTTTCATAACAGGCCTCTGTCAAGTGAAGAACCATAAACAGATTCGGAAGATATATTCACCCTATTTATAGCTTATGCTGTGCTAAATTTTGATATGAAATTGAATATGCGGAGATGAGCAATTTGTTTGGATGAAGATGAATTAGGAACACGCATACACTTGCTCGTTCATTCAATCCTTATCCATCATGGAGCAGAAGCAGAATGCATTCGATCATGCAGATACAGGTCAAAAGCGTCATGTCATATTTAAATATTAGAGCTGGGAAGAAGTGCTTTCACTGTGGCATGGACTGGTTTGAGTATTTCAGAAACTGCTGATCTCCTGGAATTTTCACACACACACACACACACACACACACACTAGTCTCTCGAGTTTACACAAACTGGAGCAAAAATAAATAAATAAATAAATTAATTAATTTTAAAAATTCAGTGAGCAGTTGAAATAAGAGCTGAAATGAAGGTTACAGCAACTCTATAACCACTCTTTACAACTGTGTTGAGCAGAAAAGCATCTCAGAAAGCACAACACAGTGAGGCTACAACAGCAGAAGAACATGTCATTCCACTCCTGTCAGTCATGAACAGGAATCTGAGGCTACATTGGGCACTGAAGCACCAAAACCGGACAATTTTTTATTTTTTTTTAAACTCCACGAACTTGTTAGTCTGGTTAACACCAGACCATATCACAAGTGAAATATGGTCTGGAATCCGCCTATTGAATTTCTCGTAGGGGAGGTGTGGTTTACGATTGTCAACGGCCGTTTATTGGACGTTGCGAATGTCTATCATTTGGCGTATACGTAGCCCATGGCCAATCATGGCAGTTGTACCCGGTGACGTACAGTGGGGCAAAAAAGTATTTAGTCAGCCACCAATTGTACAAGTTCTCCCACTTAAAAAGATGAGAGAGGCCTGTAATTTTCATCATAGGTACACTTCAACTATGAGAGACAGAATGGGGGGAAAGAATCCAGGGAATCACATTGTAGGAATTTTAATGAATTAATTGGTAAATTCCTCTGTAAAATAAGTATTTGGACACCTACAAACAAGCAAGATTTCTGGCTCTCACAGACCTGTAACTTCTTCTTTAAGAGGCTCCTCTGTCCTCCACTCGTTACCTGTATTAATGGCACCTGTTTGAACTCGTTATCAGTATAAAAGACACCTGTCCACAACCTCAAACAGTCACACTCCAAACTCCACTATGGCCAAGACCAAAGAGCTGTCAAAGGACACCAGAAACAAAATTGTAGACCTGCACCAGGCTGGGAAGACTGAATCTGCAATAGGTAAGCAGCTTGATGTGAAGAAATCAACTGTGGGAGCAATTATTAGAAAATGGAAGACATACAAGACCACTGATAATCTCCCTCAATCTGGGGCTCCACGCAAGATCTCACCCCATGGGGTCAAAATGATCACAAGAACAGTGAGCAAAAATCCCAGAACCACACGGGGGACCTAGTGAATGACCTGCAGAGAGCTGGGACCAAAGTAACAAAGGCTACCATCAGTAACACACTACGCCGCCAGGGACTCAAATCCTGCAGTGCCAGACGTGTCCCCCTGCTTAAGCCAGTACATGTCCAGGCCCGTCTGAAGTTTGCTTGAGAGCATTTGGATGATCCAGAAGAGGATTGGGAGAATGTCATATGGTCAGATGAAACCAAAATAGAACTTTTTGGTAAAAACTCAACTTGTCGTCTTTGGAGGAGAAAGAATGCTGAGTTGCATCCAAAGAACACCATACCTACTGTGAAGCATGGGGGTGGAAACATCATGCTTTGGGGCTGTTTTTCTGCAAAGGGACCAGGACGACTGATCCGTGTAAAGGAAAGAATGAATGGGGCCATGTATCGTGAGATTTTGAGTGAAAACCTCCTTCCATCAGCAAGGGCGTTGAAGATGAAACGTGGCTGGGTCTTTCAGCATGACAATGATCCCAAACACACCGCCCGGGCAACGAAGGAGTGGCTTCGTAAGAAGCATTTCAAGGTCCTGGAGTGGCCTAGCCAGTCTCCAGATCTCAACCCCATAGAAAATCTTTGGAGGGAGTTGAAAGTCCGTGTTGCCCAGTGACAGCCCCAAAACATCACTGCTCTAGAGGAGATCTGCATGGAGGAATGGGCCAAAATACCAGCAACAGTGTGTGAAAACCTTGTGAAGACTTACAGAAAACGTTTGACCTCTGTCATTGCCAACAAAAGGTATATAACAAAGTATTGAGATGAACTTTTGTTATTGACCAAATACTTATTTTCCACCATAATTTGCAAATAAATTCTTTAAAAATCAGACAATGTGATTTTCTGGATTTTTTTTCTCATTTTGTCTCTCATAGTGGAGGTATACCTATGATGAAAATTACAGGCCTCTCTCATCTTTTTAAGTGGGAGAACTTGCACAATTGGTGACTGACTAAATACTTTTTTGCCCCACTGTAGTTAGAGTGACGAAGAAGACGAAGAGGCGAAGAAGAGAAGGAAAGAGAAAGAGAAGGCAAAACAAAAATAGGAAAACAATGGCACCGAACGATTACTGCCATTTGTGCAAGACAAAGCTTGATCGAAAGTTTGGTTCGTATCGCTCGCCGCCATGTTAAATGTGATCCGTAAACAGTCCCAAATAAACTACAAGCTTCCGTTTGTCGAGTAGTACGCGTCACCGTCTTTCCACCCCTCCCCACTCTCTGATTGGCTCCCTAACTCAGGCGAGCCTTTAGACCATAGTTTCCATGCTGTCTTTTCAGATCGGAACGATTGTGCAAAGCAGCATGGGATTTCCCAGGCTACGAACTTGTTGGAGGACGTTATAGTTTCGCCTCCAGTTGTTTGTTTGTCTCTTCTAAATGTAACTCAAAAAGTAGTGAACAGATCTCATCTCATCTCATTATCTGTAGCTGCTTTATCCTGTTCTACAGGGTCGCAGGCAAGCTGGAGCCTATCCCAGCTGACTACGGGCGAAAGGCGGGGTACACCCTGGACAAGTCGCCAGGTCATCACAGGGCGTAGTGAACAGATTTTGATAATATGTGGCTTGGAGGATGTATGCACTCTACCGAGTGTCCTAGTTAGTTCACCGGCTGTAAGGCGATGAGCTATTTCCATCACGTGGTGTCCATCATCCGTCCGTCCATCCACAATTCACAAAAATTGCTACTCCTCCCTGAGTTTTCAATAGATTTTGATTCTGATTGTTTTATTTGGAAGATCTAATCAGTCTGCACAAAAGTTACTCCCTGGTTTTGTGATTTCTCATAAGAAAGCTGCTAATTAGGCTGGCTAATGCACTTTGAGGAAAATCGCTACTCCCGCTTGAGCTTTGAATGGTTTTTGATTGATTGTTTTGAAGATGAAATTGTCCTAATTGTTCTCATAAACAACAACTTGGCGAATTATAAACGAGTCTGGTTTCTCATGGTACAGCCGTGTGAGCTACTACATCACTGACGCTCTGGTATTATTATTATGTATTTAATTCAAATGTGTATAATAAGTAGGGAATAAAACACTTGGCATATGCGGTTATGGGAAAATAATCAGCAACAGAGTGGTGCGATGCATCCTGACAATCAACCCGAACCTCAATTTTCCCAGTACTATTCCACTTCCGGTATACCATAGCAATGTTTGCGATCTTCTCACAGAAAATTCCACTTTATCAAAGGACAGAGGTTGACAAAAGTGAATAACTTCAAACACCTTGGAAGTTATGTCAACAGCGACTGCAAGTGAGACAAAGAAATTATTGTACATATCCAAGCTGCTTCATGTGCCTTTGGCAGACTTAAAGGTCCTATGGCATGAAATTTTCACTTTCTGAGGTTTTTTAACGTTAAAATGAGTTCCTCTGACCTTCTTAAGTCACCCCAGTGGCTAGAAATTTCATAATGTGTAAACCAAACTATGCCCAACATTTGAGAATGGCGCGTTGATAAGCTCTTCCCTTTACTACGTCAGCAAGGGAGATGATCCCCACGCCCCCCCTCTGGATTCCCACCCACTGTATGGATTGCCCCGCCCAGTTGTAGTGAGGAGACCATAGAGGACACAACATGGCATCACCTAAGCAAGCGAAACATGGAAATTGCGCTGTACATGGATGTGACAACACAGAAAAGAGTCTGTTTTTACTGCCGACGGGACAGCCCCTGAAGACGTAGTGGCTTAACCCTGTAGAACCCAAGCACCCTTTTCTTCTTTGGAAAATTATGAACTATTTGACCCCATGGGTTCTCCAGGGTTAATTTTATTTACTTCAATAATACGCCATCGAGTCTACCTAAGACGGTGTATGTTTGTCGGAAGCATTTTCCTGAGGAATGTTTCCACAACTTGGGACAGTACAGGGCAGGTTTTGCACATCAACTGTCACTGAAGCCTGGGTCCGTACCAAGCATCCCTGCCGCATCAGCAACAAACACCGAACAAGTAAGTGTATAACTGGTCGTTTTGCCGTGTTTTAAAATCGGTGCGTTAGCCTAGCAATGGCTACATTAGCTGTGCAGCTAACCGCTTCCTGCAGTTAGCCAGGTAATCTGCGCTACAAAACTAAAGAGCATGCAGCATGCTCTGTTAAACTGAGTTTAGTCTGGAAATTGACTGTAACTTATGAGCTTATGTTTGACTATTGCTCCGCAATGCATGTCTTCTGTTGGATAAGCGATATGTTGCTGTAGTTGCTGCTTCTATCCTCTTTGGTTATGGAGTGCATGTTCAAGCCTAGGGTATTATACGTTCGTAAACTACCACTCCGAGCACTCTCACTCTCTGTTCTCTGTGTCACGTTGAGTTTACGAAAGGAGTCCGAGGGAGAACGGGGTTTTGTCTTAGCAGCGTGGCTACAGGCACTGATAGCAGCGAGTATGTGTGTACACAGCTTGGTCAAGCCCCTCCCCCTCCCCCCATGGCCTGCCCCACCCTCTACCCTTCCCCGCCTCCTGCTTCTCATTAGCAAAACGACGCACTGGGAAAAGCGCTGAAATAGGGCTTTCTCCCAGGAGGCTATATTTACGTGCCGAGGGTTCATTTCGAGAAAGGCTGCGGATATAACATCCGGAAGCCTCCACGAGCCCGTTTAAAGCATCAACAAACCACCATGCCATGGGACCTTTAAAGACAGAATCTTTGACTGTAGAGAACTAACAACTGAAACCAAACTTAAAGTGTACAATCAATGCGTTATACTGGTGATGGTGTACGGAAGCGAGACTTGGGCTCGTTACCGCCATCATATTAGAAATCTAAGAATTATCCAGCAACAGCATCTTAAATCTATTCTTAAAATCAAATGGGATGATTTGATCACCAATGATGAAGTTCTGGACTATGCTAAGTCTGAAGATTATAGGGGTGTTCACACGGCAACTTTTACTCCGGTGTAGCACCGGGGCTGCCCCGGTAGAGCGTTCACACGGTACAAAGTTATACCGGTGTAGCCCCTGAAAGCTGCTTAAACCGGTGCAAATCTAACCCTGCTCGGGAGGTGGTTTAAGAAATTTACTCAGGAGTAAATGCTAGTTTGCGGGGCAGCACCGATATAAAATGGGACATCTGAACGCTACAGGGGTAGACTCGCTACGCGTGAGGAGAGTTGATTACATACGGGCATTGCATAATTGGCATCCTGGTATTTTGCGCTTCCAAAATGGTGAATATCAACAACAACAGAACTGCGTGTCTTCATCCACGTTGTTTTCCCGGCGCTTGGTGATGTCATGTCAACCGTCCACATGGCCATGAATGACACAAAGTCGTCAATTTGTTGCCGAATGAATTGTAGAATGCATTGTTTTCGTGCTCTCTTGTACTTGCACAACCTTTCCTTTCTCTCTTTTACCCTTTTACAGTGTCTGATAGACTACAACGTAGAAAGGTTTTCTGGAGAAGTATAAACTATGGTTTTTCGATATATCAATCACAAACAAGGCGGGAAAAGGAAGTACATTTTCATGCATGCGCATATTTCATTTCCGCATTATTACTATCGTATAGCACGGTCGCAAAAACTGCCATGTGAACGCAAGTGGGGCTGCACCGGTGCTAACACGCTTCTCTCTAGTAAGCAGGTTTGTGACGTGTGAACACTCCACAAAATTTACACCGGTGTAAGATTTATCGCAACAAAATACATCGGTGCAGCATCGATGCAAATATGTGCCGTGTGAACACCCCTATTGAAATCATACTTATGAGAAACTGACTGCAATGGGTGTGGCATATTGTACATCTACCACAAGATTGGTCGCCCATTGCTCAGATACAAAGATACCATCAAGGACATTCTGAGGCGTGGTGGAGTACTAAACAAGTGAAAGGATATTGTAACTGAGAGGCCACAGTGGCGGAGGTGCATTTATGACACATGCAAAAAGATCGACACTGCCAGTAAGGAAGATAACAGGAGGAAAAGAGCCAAGCGACATGAAAAGAAAGCTTTTGAAAGGACATAAACAATGATTTTTTGAGATGAAAAGAGAGAGCCTTAATGGGAGAGAAAAGAGAGAGCAAAAATGAGTACCCCCCACAACAAAGACTACTACATCTAGTACTTTGTATGGCCTCCATGATTTTTAATGACAGCACCAAGTCTTCTAGGCATGGGATGAACAAGTTGGCGACATTTTACAACATCAATCTTTTTCCATTCTTCAACAACAACCTCTTTTAGTGACTGGATGCTGGATGGAGAGTGATGCGCAACTTGTCTCTTCAGAATTCCCCAAAGAAAATAATTTCTTTCCACCACAAAGGTGAAGGCTACAAGAAGATCAGCAAAGCTTTACTTATCAATCAGAATACTGTAGCAAAAGTGGTACAAAAATTTAAGAAAGATGGAACTGCAACCATCTCACAGAGACGTCCAGGTCGTCCACGGAAGTTAACACCTCGACAGGAGCGTCTTCTGATGAGAAGGGTTGAAGAAAATCGGCATGCAAGTTCACTGCAGTTATCTAAAGAAGTAGAAAGCCAAACTGGGGTGACTATTTCCCGTGACACAATGCGGCGTACACTGCAGAGGAACGGCATGCATGGATGCCGTCCACGAAAGAAGCCTCTCCTAAAGCCCAGGCACAAAAAAGCCCGCCTAGAGTTTGCCAGGGCCCATGCTGACAAAGATGAAGATGAGTGGGACTGTATACTCTGGAGTGATGAGACCAAGATAAATGTTTTTGGAACTGATGGCTTCAAAACTGTATGGTGTCGCAAAGGTGAGGAATACAAAGAAAAATGCCTGGTGCCTACAGTGAAACATGGTGGTGGCAGTGCCCTTATGTGGGGCTGCATGAGTGCTGCTGGTGTCGAGGAGCTGCATTTCATTGATGGCATCATGAATTCACAGATGTATTGCTCTATACTGAAAGAGAAGATGCTACCATCACTCTGTGCTCTTGGTCGTCATGCATTTTTCCAACATGACTAAACACACATCTAAGGCCACTGTTGGATTTCTGAAGAAGAACAGGGTGAAAGTGATTCAGTGGCCAAGTATGTCTCCTGATCTGAACCCAATCGAACACCTGTGGGGAATTCTGAAGAGACAAGTTGAGCATCACTCTCCATCCAGCATCCAGTCACTAAAAGAGGTCATTGTTGAAGAATGGAAAAAGATTGATGTTGCAAAATGTCGCCAACTTGTTCATTCCATGCCTAGAAGACTTGGTGCTGTCATTAAAAATCATGGAGGTCATACAAAGTACTAGATGTACGGTAGTAGTTTTTGTTGTGGGGTGTACTCATTTTTGCACCACCCTAATTTGAGTAAAACTGAAAAAAAAATGTGTAATCTAAGTTATATTATTAACCTTACTTTCACATTATAATTAAACAGATGCTATATCAAACTTCGTCTCGTCAACATTTTGGAAATTGTGTTAATTTATATATTGTTTAAAATTTTACTTTTCAAAGGGGGTGGACTCATTTACGCTGAGCACTGTATGTGTGTGTGTGTGTGTGTGTGTGTGTGAGATTAACTATAACGTCTCCTGTAGCCATCTTGTAATCTGTATTTATCCGTATCGTGTTTAAGGCGAATATATACCACAACAATGTTTGCGATCTTCTCACAGAAAACTCCACCATATCAAAGATTCCGCAGGGTTTTTGACTCAGTTTAAAGGGGAAGAAAAGGCAATATATAGAGTAAATATAACAATAAAACACACATTAACGAACCTTATTCAAGACTTACAAAAGTTTTTTGTTCTAAGGTTGGAAAGTTATAGTGTTTTGAAAGTAGCTCGAGCAAACTATTTCCGCAGTTTGAACAGCCCGCCATGATATTAATTTTATCCAATCAGAATGCACGTTCATTTTCTCTGCGTAACACTCATGACGTATGTACGTGCCCAGTTGTGTTGGCTCATTGAGGTTGGGAATAGCACATGTGAATCGGAAAGTAGGATGAATTGTAAGTGATCGGCTACACAACGCCACAGTGTGTTGCTTTCGGGTGTAATAACAGGACCGATGGAAAGCAGAACGATCCTCCAGACGTGTCTTTTCACTCGTTTCCGCTGAAAAACACCAAGCGAGTTCGAGCTTTCTTCTCTTCTTTCGTCATCACCGGAGTCGAGAGTACCTCTCCTAGGTTCAAACTGGTACCCTTCTAAGCCATAGCCTGCTTGCAGTGTGTCTTGCGGGATCTCTTCGTACGATTCGACAGAGCTGTCGCTTTCACTTGATGCGCCCGACGCCATGATTACACGCTTCTCTCCTAGTGCAGTGGGTAGGGCTGACGTCACGGTCTTTTAAAAATGGCGACTCTTGTGCCGTTTAGCGTACCGACTATTATATTTACAATTACCGAGATATTTCGTTGTTTTTTAGTATATAAATTTGATAGAATACTTACTGTAAGAATACGTTACTTTGTCACATCAGCAACTGTATATATTATATTTGGTACCCCTTTAAGTGGAGTCCCTGTGTAAGGTGTTACTAGAGAAAGGATAACACGGTAGAATGAGTGCATGTGATTTGACGTACGATTTGACTGGAACTACTGCGGAGCTGCTGTTACCTTCTGACCAATCCAAATGGGATATTCAACATCACTGTGGTATAATAACAATTGTTTCTGAAAGAGAAATCTTCCTTCTTTGAGTCTGAATTGAGACTTTCCACAGCGTGAAAAGTGTCAAAATAGAATGAAATCTCCCGTGTTCCCAAAACAAAAGCACGCTTAAAATAAGGTGTGATTAGTAAAGCGTTAAGTGATCATGGCAGCACTCTTGCTTTGAACGCCATGCTCTGAGAAAGGTAGACAAACATCATGGAGCGTGAGAGAGAAAGGGAGGCAGATGGGAGATTCGACATGCAATACAATAGTACAGCTGCCAAACATTGAAAGCTGTCTCGCAGGAGAAACGCCAATTAATATTTAACACACATCACTAAGAAGAGACAGAAAAAGTGAGTGAAATCAAAACTCGATAGCACCGCTAGCAGTGTTGGGAAATCTCACCTGCGCTTATCTGTAAAGGAGACTGACTTTGAAATGACAGTACAAGAAAGATTCACATACACACGCAAACCAGGACTACGTGTGCGCTATCCGGAATGGAGAAAACTAATCACGCAGTCTAATTGGATAGATCTTACTCCATCCTTTCTCCTCCTGGGCTTAAAGTGTGAGCATGTTTCCCAAAAAAAGCTCCAGGATTGAGCTCAAGGTCAGGATGTACAAACTCATCTGTTATTATTATTTGAGGAAATTTAAAAAAAAAAGAAGCAAACTTACCAATTCTCAAATAAAATTCAAAAGCATCATAAGAAAAGCTCATATAACTATATAAAGATAGAAATATACGGATGAGATTAAACAGTACGTGGCACGGTGGTGTAGTGGTTAGCGCTGTCGCCTCACAGCAAGAAGGTTCTGGGTTCGAGCCCAGCGGCCGACAAGGGCCTTTCTGTGCGGAGTTTGCATGTTCTCCCCGTGTCTGCGTGGGTTTCCTCCGGGTGCTCCGGTTTCCCCCACAGTCCAAAGACATGCAGGTTAGGTTAACTGGTGACTCTAAATTGACCGTAGGTGTGAATGTGAGTGTGAATGGTTGTCTGTGTCTATGTGTCAGCCCTGTGATGACCTGGCGACTTGTCCAGGGTGTACCCCGCCTTTCGCCCATAGTCAGCTGGGATAGGCTCCAGCTTGCCTGCGACCCTGTAGAACAGGATAAGCGGTAATGGATAGATTATAAAGTACGAAATGGTTACATGAACAAAATATTTAAAACAAAGTAAAAATTATATATTTTTTATAATATATATAGAGGGTGGCATGGTTGTGTAGTGGTTAGCGCTGTCGCCTCACAGCAAGAAGGTCCGGGTTCGAGCCCCGTGGCCGGCGAGGGCCTTTCTGTGCGGAATTTGCATGTTCTCCCTGTGTCCGTGTGGGTTTCCTCCGGGTGCTCCGGTTTCCCCCACAGTCCAAAGACATGCAGGTTAGGTTAACTGGTGACTCTAAATTGACCGTAGGTGTGAATGTGAGTGTGAATGGTTGTCTGTGTTTATGTGTCAGCCCTGTGATGACCTGGCGACTTGTCCAGGGTGTACCCCGCCTTTCGCCCGTAGTCAGCTGGGATAGGCTCCAGCTTGCCTGCGACCCTGTAGAACAGGATAAAGCGGCTAGAGATAATGAGATGAGATGAAATTATTATTATTATCCCCCACCCAAACAAAGTTTGGCGGGGGATATAGAAATGGGTTCTGTCCGTCTGTATGTCCGGTCACGTTTTCGTTTCCAGGCCATATCTTTAAAACCACTGAAGACATCTTCATGAAACTTTGTATACATATCAAGCAACATATGAACTGGTGCCTTTTGCTATTTTGGATTTTTGAAGAAAAAAAAGTATTTTTCAAGCTTTTACATAAAAAAATATATTTTGACTTAGTTTCTGGGGTGGCACGGTGGTGTAGTGGTTAGCACTGTCACCTCACAGCAAGAAGGTCTGGGTTCGAGCCCCGTGGCCAGCGAGGGCCTTTCTGTGCGGAGATTGCATGTTCTCCCCGTGCCCGCGTGGGTTTCCTCCGGGTGCTCCGGTTTCCCCCACAGCCCAAAGACATGCAGGTTAGGCTAACTGGTGACTCTAAATTGACCGTAGGTGTGAATGTGAGTGTGAATGGTTGTCTGTGTCTATGTGTCAGCCCTGTGATGACCTGGCGACTTGTCCAGGGTGTACCCCGCCTCTCACCCGTAGTCAGCTGGGATAGGCTCCAGCTAGCCTGCGACCCTGTAGAACAGGATAAAGCGGCTAGAGATAATGAGATGAGATGAGATGAGATGAGATAATGAGATGAGATGAGATGTTTTCCTGGAAACAATTTCAGACTTGATCTCTCAGGTTAGTCTTAGGGGTAGGTTTTGTTTCCGGAGCAGAACTTGAAAACTATGAGTGGTATGGTTTTGAAAGTTGGTATATGTGTTGATTAAGTAATGTATCTGTGCCTTTTGATACTAAGAAATGTGAGAAATTTTAATTTTTAGCTCGCCTGGACCAAAGGTCTGGTGGGTTTATGCCATGGGCTGCTGAGGTCAGTGTAAAGAGGTAGGGTTGGTTTCCTGCAGCAGAACTTGAAAAATGTGACAAATAATATCTTGAAACTTGGTATATAGGGCGGGGGATATAGATGACTCTGTCTTCTTGTTATTATTTTTTTTCCTCTTCAGATTTTCACTACAAAATACCCAAGGAATTAAAATAGGAGAGCTAACAGTCTCGTTGTCATCCACCATGTTAGTTTTTGATCGAAAGTCATCTTTGTTCACAAGACATTTTGCAAGGTCCCTGGTTTCCAAGAGTCGCGATAACTGGTCACTCATGAATCCTGTAATTCGAGAGCATCATCTAAAGATATGTTGAGGGCAGATCTTGTAGAATGGTGGGTTTGATGATTGAAGAACTACCTGGAACAAAACAATATGGGAAATTTGTCATTATATCTGGAGTCTCTTACGCTTTTTTATGCCTCCAACACCTTAAGGTGCAGGAGGCATTATGTTTTCGGGTTGTCCGTCTGTCCGTGCGTCCGTCCATCCCGAAACCTTGTGAACACGATATTTCAAAGGCTAATGAAAGGAATTTCACCAAACTTTCACCATTTGTGCGCTTTGGGACAAACATGAACTGATTAGATTTTGAGGTTAAAAGGTCACAGGTCAAGATTATTGTGAGGTCAAATGTCCATCCCCAAACCTTGTGAACGCCATATCTCAAAGACTAATGAAAGGAATTTCACCAAACTTTCACCATTTGTGCACTTTGGGACAAATATGAAATGATTAGATTTTGAGATCAAAAGGTCTAAGGTCAAGGTCACTGTGAGGTCAAATGTCTGTCTGAAAACCTTGTGAACACAATATCTCCAAGGCGAAAGGAATTTCACCAAACTTTCACCATTTGTGGATTTGGGGACAAACTGATTAGATTTTGAGGTTAAAAGGTCACAGGTCAAGATTACTGTGAGGTCAAATGTCCATCCCCAAATCACAACTTAATAAGGCATGTAGTCTGCCAGGCTGAGGCATCCCCTTCGACGCCGTTGGCGTCGAGTTCTCATCTCATCTCGTTATCTCTAACCGCTTTATCCTGTTCTACAGGGTCGCAGGCAAGCTGGAGCCTATCCCAGCTGACTACGGGCGAAAGGCGGGGTACACCCTGGACAAGTCGCCAGGTCATCACAGGGCTGACACATAGACACAGACAACCATTCACACTCACATTCACACCTACGGTCAATTTAGAGTCACCAGTTAACCTAACCTGCATGTCTTTGGACTGTGGGGGAAACCGGAGCACCCGGAGGAAACCCACGCGGACATGGGGAGAACATGCAAACTCCGCACAGAAAGGCCCTCGCCGGCCACGGGACTCGAACCTGGACCTTCTTGCTGTGAGGTGACAGCGCTAACCACTACACCACCGTGCCGCCTGGCGTCGAGTTCTATCTAGTTTTTTTTTAAATCTTGTCGTGTGTCCCAAATATACCACTCACTCAAAGTAATGAATTTGTTCACACAGAAAAACACTTAACCTTGAAGCTTCCAATCTTACTGATACGATCACAAGCCCTTACTCTGTCCTAACCTTGATACTCTTGTCTACACACACAGCATTTGTCAGCAATGTATCACAGACAAGAGCTGGTCAGAGAGATAGAAATAGAAATATAAAAGCTAAAAAAAACAAACTAAAAAAATAACTAAATAAATAAAGATCTGGTTAATCTAGCCATAGCATGGAGATACTGTTTAAACATGCTGTAAAACTTGATCAGGTGAGTCACAAAAACAATTTCATCTAGTGCCAACAGCAACAATAACTATAAGAGGACAAAAGTCATCCCAAAATATAACAGGCAAGCAGAAAAATAAAGAGAGGAAAGGAAAAAGTGAACCATGACAGCACAAAGACCGTTAGGTAACCCTTATTCTTGTGGTAATGTGTTGGTTTGTGCTGTATTTTTGTTATTCCTAGGAGAAATTCATGGTTTTGTGCCATGCTGATGTCCTGACGTTTAATAGAAGAAGGTGTTTTTTTCATTTTTCACCAACGTTGAATGCTATATTCATGAAAAAATGAGTTAGTAATGTCACGTTTTAATGATACATTTTCAAATCAGTATAATTGAATGGATTGCTTTATTGCCACAAGTCTGTTATAAGATTAGGGATTAGTCAGGACACTCATGAATTTCTGTGTATGGAGGACTTTCACGTGACGTCATCGCAACTGCAGATTTGTTGACGTGGCCATGTTGTCTGGTGAGCTTTATGTTTGCCAGCAACCGGCACGAGTGTACGTGAGTGATTGTAAGCCCAATTCAGTAAACATCTACAGATAAACTTGTAGAAGTTACATCTAAAAGAACAAGGCCAGAGACCTGTAGTGCTTTTGGATGTAATAACAGACGTAGAAACAAGCCTGGTTTCACTTTTCACCGCTTCCCGGTGAACCCAGAAAGATGAGTAAAATGGCGAGTTGCCGTTAAACAGGAAGAAAAACACCCCTGTGTGTGTGGAGAACATTTTATATCAGGTTAGTGTGAAAGCTCTGTGCAACGTTAAAATGTAGATCTTGATGTGGGCTTTGGACGTGATATATTTTATGAGACCTAATGCTTGGCTTGAATAGCAGCATGTTTGTTTTGTACTTATAATGTAGATGAGGCTAAACACCATAAAATATGCTAGATCTAGGCTCTGGCTTGTTTATTACTATTGGAAGTCCGAATTTGAGCTTACTTTTGTCAAAATAAGGTATTTTTCATTATTAGGAATTCCCCATAACATTCCGACATGCATGAAACCTACCTCGAAATATTGGTTGGCATCTGTACTTTTGTAAGCCTTTAGCATCTCCAATGTATTTAGAAGTCCCAAATACTAAATAGTTCAGGATGTCATACTGTCCCAAATCTGGTAGCTGGTTTGCTGAACACTTTTCAAGTGGAATAAATACATTTGTAAATTAGGAAGAAGAGGCCTTTATTTTTGTCACATTCCTTCTCTGCATTTAACCCATGCGCACGAGCACACACACACACACACACACACACACACACACACACACACACACACACACACACACACACACACAGAGCAAGAGAGAGCACACAGTGGGCAGAATAAATAAATTCATTTGTGGGTAAATTATATGGATCTGTGATGCCTGCATGTTTCAGCTTTTGGATGTAACGCGATCTGGTGGTATCAAATACATTTTTTATCATTTCAGAGAGATTGTACTGACTACAGTCCTTTTGATTTTCTTCGTTACCTGTCATGACTATGGCTCTTTGTTTGCCCGGCAATATGGTGGATGCTGTGTGATAAACAAAAAACTGTGACACCAGTGAAAGTCCTCTATATAGAACCCCGATTCCAAAAAAGTTGGGACAAAGTACAAATTGTAAATAAAAATGGAATGCAATAATTTACAAATCTCAAAAAGTGATATTGTATTCACAATAGAACATAGAAAACATATCAAATGTTGAAAGTGAGACATTTTGAAATTTCATGCCAAATATTGGCTCATTTGAAATTTCATGACAGCAACACATCTCAAAAAAGTTGGGACAGGGGCAATAAGAGGCTGGAAAAGTTAAAGATACAAAAAAGGAACAGCTGGAGGACCAAATTGCAACTCATTAGGTCAATTGGCAATAGGTCATTAACATGACTGGGTATAAAAAGAGCATCTTGGAGTGGCAGCAGCTCTCAGTAGTAAAGATGGGAAGAGGATCACCAATCCCCCTAATTCTGTGCCGACAAATAGTGGAGCAATATCAGAAAGGAGTTCAACAGTGTAAAATTGCAAAGAGTTTGAACATATCATCGTCTACAGTGCATAATATCATCAAAAGATTCAGAGAATCTGGAAGAATCTCTGTGCGTAAGGGTCAAGGCCGGAAAACCATACTGGGTGCCCGTGATCTTCGGGCCCTTAGACGGCACTGCATCACATACAGGCATGCTTCTGTATTGGAAATCACAAAATGGGCTCAGGAATATTTCCAGAGAACATTATCTGTGAACACAATTCACCGTGCCATCCGCCATTACCAGCTAAAATTCTATAGTTCGAAGAAGAAGCCGTATCTAAACATGATCCAGAAGTGCAGACGTCTTCTCTGGGCCAAGGCTCATTTAAAATGGACTGTGGCAAAGTGGAAAACTGTTCTGTGGTCAGATGAATCAAAATTTGAAGTTCTTTATGGAAATCAGGGACGCCGTGTCATTCAGACTAAAGAGGAGAAGGACGACCCAAGTTGTTATCAGCGCTCAGTTCAGAAGCCTGCATCTCTGATGGTATGGGGTTGCATTAGTGCATGTGGCATGGGCAGCTTATGCATCTGGAAAGACACCATCAATGCTGAAAGGTATATCCAGGTTCTAGAGCAACATATGCTCCCATCCAGACGACGTCTCTTTCAGGGAAGACCTTGCATTTTACAACATGACAATGCCAAACCACATACTGCATCAATTACAGCATCATGGCTGCATAGAAGAAGGGTCCGGGTACTGAACTGGCCAGCCTGCAGTCCAGATCTTTCACCCATAGAAAACATTTGGCGCATCATAAAACAGAAGATACAACAAAAAAGACCTAAGACAGTTGAGCAACTAGAATCCTACATTAGACAAGAATGGGTTAACATTCCTATCCCTAAACTTGAGCAACTTGTCTCCTCAGTCCCCAGACGTTTACAGACTGTTGTAAAGAGAAAAGGGGATGTCTCACAGTGGTAAACATGGCCTTGTCCCAACTTTTTTGAGATGTGTTGTTGTTATGAAATTTAAAATCACCTAATTTTTCTCTTTAAATGATACATTTTCTCAGTTTAAACATTTGATATGTCATCTATGTTCTATTCTGAATAAAATATGGAATTTTGAAACTTCCACATCATTGCATTCCATTTTTATTTACAATTTGTACTTTGTTCCAACTTTTTTGGAATCGGGGTTGTACTTTCATATGATTCATTAGTCATGACTGTGGAGTATGACATGAGAAATAAATTCAATGTTGAACATGGGTACACCAAAACAGGCATAAATTCAAATTCTTTGGTCTCTGGTGAAAATAGTTAAAAAAAAAAAAAAAAAAATATATATATATATATATATATATATATATATATATATATATATATGAGTGATTCCACGCTTATGGGTACTGAAATGGGGACATGAACTTATTTTTAAAAATTCACCTAAAACCATTTCTTTTTTTTACCATCAGGTCACAAAACATGTAATCTTTAATGAATGATATGTTAAAAGATAACTTTAATTTTCTGAGATGTAATAAAAACATATTTATATGCCAAAGTCAGAACGTAACAGAAGTGTTGTGGACATATATATTCTCAATTTTAACAATGTAGAATTACTTTTTGAAACATAGGAAGGTGATGTTTTAGCAAATATAATTAAGAAACATGTGTAGTAGAATAAACATACACATTCTTTCAATAAGATTAACATGGTATATAGCTAGATTGTAATTAATTTGTAACAGACGCGAGATGGACAATCGTAACAGAAGTAATGTAACAGACATCATTTTGGAACTCATAGGCTTGACTTTGGCATATAAATATGTTTTTATTACATCTCAGAAAATTAAAGTTATCTTTTAACATATCATTCATTAAAGATTACATGTTTTGTGACCTGATGGTAAAAAAAAGAAATGGTTTTAGGTGAATAAGTTCATGTCTCCATTTCAGTACCCATAAGTGTGGAATCACTCATATATATATATAGTTAAAATATCTCAGCTCTGCACAGAGAAGCAAGACTCAAGCAAATTGTGCTCCAGGTTTATCTACTATCCAAGACATGGATGTTTTTTCCTCCAAAGAATGTAATTCTCTCCTCTTCACTGCTCCTTTGATCAGTGTTTTCTTGTTTTCTTCCATTTTCCTTGCTTTTTTTGGGGGGGAAAGCTTGTCAAGAATGATAAGAAGAGTCTTTCCAGGTTCTACGCCAAACCCCAAACAAAGACTTTTATCGCCCACTTCCTCTGTCTAGATGCTTAGCCAAGTTTGTTGGAATAAATCTCCACTACTTATTGTCTCCTTGGAGGTGGTGCTACAGGCCACCTGCAGGACACCGTGTGACTAACCATGTTGGTGAACCTCCATGAGTGAGTGACGTCACTTTGGTTTGGGTCCGTTGCATTTTCAAAGGGGAATTTAATGGTGTAGGATCCCTGCCGGAAAAATTGGATGGTTTTTATGGGATTGAGAGATGTCCTATGGGAATGTAGTGGTGTGTAATAGGGGTAATAGGCTGCGGTTTAATGGGGATTCAGTGGCTCAAAATGGACTTCTGTAATGTTCACGACTGTATTGATGCTGCACTTCACGCTGTCTGAAACACTGATATATGGCATTCATGGTGATCGAGATAGCACAGGCCAGTATTGCATTAGTGTTATAATGTATTTTAGTATTATATTATAGCATTAGTGCTCTATTTATTTATTTATTTATTTATTTTTAGACCTGAAGCATTGTATTCAAAAATAGCTATGAATTATTCAGCAACTATTGTGAAACAAGTTGAAATCTCGAAAGTCAAGATTTTTAAGGCTTTCTTAGAGGGTTAGGATACAATAGTTCAACTAATTCCAGTGAAATTGCTATTTAAAAATAGCCTCAATAAGGCTGTAGCTCCTACCGGCCACTGTTGTTGTGTATGAGTTTGAAATCCGATCAATCCTGTAGAAAGAGTAGCGACCTTTGTGAAATTGCATGCGGCCCCTGTGTAGCCACATCCATGGCAGATGGCGCCACCTGGTGAACAATTCTTGTTGGAATATCTCTTTAGAGTCTTCTGGGTGGGTGAGTTTCAGTGAAAACATCCTAGCAGTTTACGAACAGCAGTGTTTGGTGTGACGAGTTACCCAAAAATTTAAAATGCCCATAAAATGTTAACTATGACAGGTGGCACTACCGTCTTGACAACTTTTATACATGCCAACCTGGGGAACATTCCCTATGAGTCTGATCAAAATCTGATAACTTCTGTAGCAGGAGTAGCGAGTTACGTGAAATTGCATGTGACCCCTGTATGGCCGCATCCATGGCAGGTGGCGCCACCTGGTGAACAACTCTTGTTGGAATATGTCTTTAGAGTCTTCTGGGTGGGTGAGTTTCAGTGAAAAGGTCCCAGCAGTTTACAAAGAGTAGCATTTAATGTGGCGAGTCACCCTAAATTTTCATCTCATCTCATCTCATTATCTCTAGCCGCTTTATCCTTCTACAGGGTCGCAGGCAAGCTGGAGCCTATCCCAGCTGACTACGGGCGAAAGGCGGGGTACACCCTGGACAAGTCGCCAGGTCATCACAGGGCTGACACATAGACACAGACAACCATTCACACTCACACCTACGGTCAATTTAGAGTCACCAGTTAACCTAACCTGCATGTCTTTGGACTGTGGGGGAAACCGGAGCACCCGGAGGAAACCCACGCGGACACGGGGAGAACATGCAAACTCCACACAGAAAGGCCCTCGCCGGCCCCGGGGCTCGAACCCAGGACCTTCTTGCTGTGAGGCGACAGCGCTAACCACTACACCACCGTGCCGCCCACCCTAAATTTTCAGACACCCATAAAATTGTAAATATGACAGGTGGCATATTGTATGACCTGCGGAACACTGTATGCAAGTTTGATCAAAGTCCGATCAATCCTGTAGGAGGAGTAGCGATTTTTGTAAATTGTGGACGGATGATGAGGATGGACGATGACAGACGATGGACGGATGATGTGTGATCGCATAAGCTCATCGGGCCTGGCCTATGGCCAGATGAGCTAAAAATGACTAAGAGCTATGGGTTTCCAAGTATAAGCCAGTAATTATTTTTTAAACCATGAACTCAATAGATAGATAGATAGATAGATAGATAGATAGATAGATAGATAGATAGATAGATAGATAGATAGATAGATCGGACGTTGTCTTGTTTTCACTAAATTGAAAATGAAAACCTCACAGGCAAATTGCTTTAATTTAAGAGGCTTGTTGTACTGCTATAGGAAAATAATCAATTTTGGGGTGATTACAGTAACTTTGCTTGGCTTCAGTCCACACCAAGGCCCTATTCATACCGAGTATTAATGTATCCTGGTCGATCGGCTTGCACGTAGACAGCCGGAACGCATCTCAGTTCACATCTACCATTATGAATTATGTGCATATTTCATTGTGCACATTTATCACGTCAGTTTTCCGTGACATTTATTTTCAAGCCGAGGTCGAGTCAATTTATTTGTATGACGCTTTGAACAATAGACATTGTCACAAGAAAGTCCTGCAAAAAACGTCCTGTATATTTTATATACTTGTATAGATTGTTTAAAAAGTTTTCACGGCATAGGCCGTTAACAGAACTTATAAATAAACGAGATCAAATGACAAATGAAGCTATGGAAAGCCACTGCTTTACCTTTCGGCGTGATTACCAAACAGTCTCAAAATGATTACATTACTCCAGCTAGGGCAGTTTTGCAGTCAATTAGGTGCTCATTCATTGCTGGCCACAACACACACAGATGCATTCGCGTTCACACTCCAAATACAATGTGGCCAAACACGTCCCGAACCACCTCTGAGTGTGATTTGCAGGATCAGATAATAATGAGTCTTTGAGACATGTTTAAACCCATTCACACCTTTATTTAGCGCTGTTCAGTTATGACCTGATCACCCAGAAAATAGATGGTTACTGCCCGATAAGTAGATTACTTGCTTACTGAGGATGTGGAATAAACATGTTTAACTAGTTAATTTTGTTCAGCTAATAAGGCTTGGCAGTACCTCAGATTTCAGTGTCTCGGCATCCTCTCATCTCATCTCATCTCATCTCATCTCATCTCATCTCATCTCATCTCATCTCATTATCTGTAGCCGCTTTATCCTGTTCTACAGGGTCGCAGGCAAGCTGGAGCCTATCCCAGCTGACTACGGGCGAAAGGCGGGGTACACCCTGGACAAGTCGCCAGGTCATCACAGGGCTGACACATAGACACAGACAACCATTCACACTCACATTCACACCTACGGTCAATTTAGAGTCACCAGTTAACCTAACCTGCATGTCTTTGGACTGTGGGGGAAACCGGAGCACCCGGAGGAAACCCACGCGGACACGAGGAGAACATGCAAACTCCACACAGAAAGGCCCTCGCCGGCCACGGGGCTCGAACCCGGACCTTCTTGCTGTGAGGCGACAGCGCTAACCACTACACCACCGTGCCGCCCCTGTCTCGGCATCCTTGATATTGTAATTGTAAATTATCACAACCTGAATGTGCCACAAACAACAAAGTTGTAAGCATCGGGAGACCTGTATGCCTTCAGCTTTGCAGAGTTTCTAAGAGATTTGTATATATAACAGTTATCCCATGAAATCGAGTCGTACATGAGCTGATAACCGACAAGGCACGTTGCACCGAGTTGGCTTTTAGCCATGTACGACGGGATTGAGTGGAATAACTGTTTTATTCTATCCATATTCACTGCAGTTTGAGAAACAGAGCATTTTTATTTTTTGCAAATTCGATAAATAAAAACTTCATACAAAACTTCCGACAAAATAATTTCCGCTTAGAATGTAAACAAACCTGCGAAATGACAGGAACAATTTGTGAAAAATGCTATAATAATAATAATTCTTGAAAAAAAGATATGTTCTTACCATCAATTACTTTCATTCCATATTTTGTTGCTTTTTTTTCTTCTTTAGGGTTTTTTGGCAGTTGGCAAACCAACTTAAAGGTGCATTACCGCCACCAACTGGGCTGGAGTGTGGAACAGGCGATATTGGGGGGAAAAACCCTATATTATTTTGGCTATTTCTGCTTCTTTTAAATACCTGATAATTTTGGGGGTTTTGTTTTCAAGCAGAGTTTTTATTACATCCTTGGTTGATTCAGCAACACGCTCCACCATTTTGTTTTTCTCTAATGAGCTGATATCCTAGGAGTAGAGTAGCCAATCAGAGTGCGTGATTGCTGATATCCAGTGAATGTGGACAGAATAAACAGTATTAGTTGATAGTTTGGACACACCTACTCATTTTTAGCTTTTTCTGAACAAAATTCGGACTATTTTCTACATTGTAGAACAATACTGAAGACATCAAAACTATGAAATCACATCTGGAACATATATGGAATTATGTGGTAAACAAAAAAGTGTTTAAAAAAACTAAATATGTTTAATATTTTAGATTCTTCAGCGTATTCAGCGTTTCCCTTGATGATGCTTTGTACACTATTGGCGTTATCTTAACCAGCTTCATGAGGTCGTCACCTGAAATGCTTTTCAATTAACAGCTGTGTCTTGTCAAAAGTTAATTAGTGTAATTTCTTGCCTTCTTAATGTGTTTGAGATTAAATAGTAAATAATAAAAATACAGTATTTAACAATTATTTGCCGAGACGAAGTCGAGGTTATTATTTCAGTGATATTCACTGAGTTCACTGATTATTTAAAAATCATTAAAACAATTATTTATTTTAAACTCCAATAGTGGCATGCAAACGTAATAACAAAGCGGCACAGACTTGTGTCACTTACCTAAGCTGAGTCAAATAAAATATTTTGTTTTGAAATCGATAAAATAAATCACAATCCCACCTTACCCTTGAATCCTTTTTGACCAAACTTTGTAGCATCTTGAGTGCTTTTAGGAACAGCATTTTCTTTCATAATTTTAAATTCCTCCTTATTGACATTGACGAAACCCGTAGCCGCCATTTTGCTGAGCCACTCGAGGTGATTATTGAGAAATAATCAGAATCTCTCGACAAATCAGCCCACACGATTTCCTTTAATCACCTCTGTTTTTATACTAAATAGCCCTGTATCCACAACTGTAGTAATCCATATCAAGAACCGCTCAACTCATCTCATCTCGTCTAATTATCTCTAGCCGCTTTATCCTGTTCTACAGGGTCGCAGGCGAGCTGGAGCCTATCCCAGCTGACTACGGGTGAAAGGCGGGGTACACCCTGGACAAGTCGCCAGGTCATCACAGGGCCGACACATAGACACAGACAACCATTCACACTCACATTCACACCTACGGTCAATTTAGAGTCGCCAGTTAACCTAACCTGCATGTCTTTGGGGGAAACTGTGGGGGAAACCGGAGCACCCGGAGGAAACCCACGCGGACACGGGGAGAACATGCAAACTCCGCACAGAAAGGCCCTCGCCGGCCACGGGGCTCGAACCCGGACCTTCTTGCTGTGAGGCGACAGCGCTAACCACTACACCACCGTGCCGCCCTGAAATAAACATGATAGCACAAAATAGAAGGCTTACTTCATTTCATTCACATTAGCTTTATTGGGAAATTGAACTGGTTTGCATCACGTAAAGAGCTCGAGTCCAGTCTTATTTATGATCCTTAACATTGATCGTGAACTGATCTTGTGCTCGTGGAACCTTTGGCTGGAGAATGTGGTCAGATTTTGCTCACCTACACATGAATTAAATCATTTCCTGTATATTCATAACTCCGCCCCTAACCCTGACATGTCAAGGCTTTTCAAACAGGTATATGATGCCTTTGGAAGTATGAGACAATGCTGAGTACCTCATTTGTTTGCATAATATCCAGACTGATAAGAAAGTTGTCTTTGACTTTGACTTTGACTTTATTTGTCCTAATAATTGAATTCTACAATAGCACACACTTGAAGTGTTTGTTAAGGATTAGTGGGATAAGCAGAGTGATCCCCTTCTACTCTGCTTTCACATCTTTTTTACACACGCACACACACCCACACACCAACATTACATTCCCCTGTCCTTTGAGAAAAGCCGTTCGAAGTCATTACAATAACACACTTGACAGCTGAGGATTTAACCTGAAGGTTATGTAGAAAGATAACTGCAGCTTGAAAGAAACTTAGACAGCTGGTAGCTTAGACACAGCACAGTACAGGCATCTGCTATCAAACCATACGCAACATAACAACCACTACAACATACATATCCAATTTAATCCTGTTTAATCCTTTTCATACTATAATGTTATCAAATTCTCGATTCTGATTTTAGAAGGTGCTGAAGGTTTTGTTTTTTTTGCCATGGGAACGTCATTAAAGGGCTTTGTGCTTTCTTTGTAACATGACAAGCTGTATTTGAGGAGTTTGGTTCCAAAACGCGATAGACGCCAAATTTGAAAAATTGAAACTGCCGCCACATAACCATTAGCAATTATCATATCTCACTCGTACCATATTCAGTTTTCGCTAAAACACGATATCCGCCATTGATTTACACACTGCATTACGGCCTTTCATTCCAAAACGTAACAAGCGTCATCACCGATTTTTCTCAATACCAGACATATCCATTTGGCCAATCAGAGGCCGCCATTGGCTTGACGTCTTCTAAGATGGCTGCGCCCATGAAGTAGGAAATCGCTTCATCACTTCTCGCATTTATTGGACAATTTCACGCTGAATTATGAATAATTTCAATAAAATAATAAAATAATCTATAAAATAAAATAATCTGTCATGAAAGAACACGGTTAAATGCACTTTAAATAGAAAGGGATTTGTAGCATTTTAGGGAAAAATGCCATGGCGTGGATATGTAGCGACTTGACAAAAAATAATGACTTGGTTCAGTTAAAAGCTGTGAATTAGTTCTGGATTTCATTTTTGAAGTTTATTATTATTAAGGAGTTAGTCAATACATTTTAAAACAGGATACAGTGGTTTTCCTTTTATCACTTCCCGTAATCAGAAAAAGTGATTTTTTTTTTCTTGAAACAATGGAATTGGATATATAGTGTTTTGGAACCAAACGCTTCATTTTTTTCTTCTTAAAGGAACAGTCCACCGTACTTCCATAATGAAATATGCTCTTATCAGAATTGAGACGAGCTGCTCCGTACCTCTCCGAGCTTTGCGCGACCTCCCAGTCAGTCAGACGCAGTCAGACACGCTGTCACTCCTGTTAGCAATGTAGCTAGGCTCAGCATGGCCAATGGTATTTTTTGGGGCTGGAGTTAGATGCGACCAAACTCTTCCGCGTTTTTCCTGTTTACATAGGTTTATATGACCAGTGATATAAAACAAGTTCAGTTACACAAATTGAAACGTAGCGATTTTCTATGCTATGGAAAGTCCGCACTATAATGACAGGCGTACTAACACCTTCTGCGCGCTTCGGCAGCGCATTGATATCTGAGCTCCGTATCAATGCGCTGCCGAAGCGTGCAGAAGGTGTTAGTACGCCTGTCATTATAGTGCGCACTTTCCATAGCATAGAAAATCGCTACGTTTCAATTTGTGTAACTGAACTTGTTTCATATCACTGGTCATATAAACCTATGTAAACAGGAAAAACACGGAAGAGTTTGGTCGCATCTAACTACAGCCCCCAAAAATACCATTGGCCATACTGAGCCTAGCTACATTGCTAACAGGAGTGACAGCGCGTCTGACTGCGTCTGACTGACTGGGAGGTCGCGCAAAGCTCGGATAGGTATGGAGCAGCTCGTCTCAATTCAGATAAGAGCATATTTCATTATGGAAGTACGGTGGACTGTTCCTTTAAGTTCATCAGAAATGGTGTGGCACAGTGGTGCAATGAAAGCCCATATGGCACTTCCTATAAGTTAATATAATGGTAAATATCTGTCTACCATCAACCGTTTTCAAGTTACAGCCCTCTGAAAATCCATGACCTTGAGTTTGGCCTTTCAAGATTACTCAAGGCCAAAGATCATGGTGCCAAATGAAAGGCCACATGCGAGTTCCTATACAGTGGTGCTTGAAAGTTTGTGAACCCTTTAGAATGTTCTATATTTCTGCATAAATATGACCTAAAACAGCATCAGATTTTCACACAAGTCCTAAAAGTAGATAAAGAGAACCCAGTTAAACAAATGAGACAAAAATATTATACTTGGTAATTTAATCAGGTAATCTGACGACCATTGCCCACCTACCCTGAAAATGTGAAGTTAATTGGTGCAACCGTCTAGACGCTAGATTGTTAACAGACAGACAGACACACAAACAAAAACAAACAAGCAAACACACCGCACTGATTACAATACTGCGCCCCGCTTACTCCGCCGCGGGCAAAGGAATAAGAAATTCACTTCGGGGTGGTACCTCCGCTTCGTGTCTTTGATTATTTTCCTATAACCACAAGCAACAAGTATTTTAGTATTTAAATAATTGCCACTTCATGCTCCAAAACAAAAGCCCATAAGTATGTAAAGTGAATGTTGAGAATTTTTTGTTTTACGATAAGTGAGAAAAGCTCAATGGTGTTCTACAAACATTTTTGGTAAAATATTACTGCAACAATTTCAGTTGTAAGCACTCTAACACTAATGTTATAACAAGACCATCAATGATGGCGTAGCTCACTCTGGCCCCGTCTAGTCCACAAGGAACAATCTAAAGTGGGCCACCTTGTGCGATACATATGTTGTAAGTTCTATACACTATATACAAGCTACATATGGAAGTGATATCCACCCTAGGAATACTGACCTATTTGCCAGAAAGAATCCAAAACAGCTAGGAATTGACCAAGAAGAAGTGATTTTTGTTGAACTGCTCATTAAGGTTTAATTAGTCCATAACTTCATTAATAACTGTAATTAAGCAAATCTGGGTAGAAGTTATATGCAGCCTAGGTACCCTGACCTTCATGCCAGAAAGAATCAAAATCGGTGAAGAATTGACAGGAAAAGAAGCGATTTGTGTGGAAACAGCTCGTTAGGGCTTAATTAGTCCATATCTTCATTATTAATTGAAAATATGCAAATTTGGGTAGAAGCTATATGCACCCCAGGCAGACCTACCTTCCTGCCAAAAAGAATACAAATCGGTGAAGAATTGAGACAGAAGAAGCGATTTTTGTGAAATGTGGATGCCGCCGGACGGACAACGGACAACACATGACGGCATAAACTCATCGTCTGTCTGCTGGATGAGCTAATAATAGTTAATTTTTATCTAACTTTGAACGCTGTTTGAGTGACATCCTGATATGTTTGAAAATGCTTTGAGAACATTGCAGGAACGTTGTATTTCTGAACATTATAGCAAAGTCTTTTTCGAAACTGTTGAATACTTATTGAACGTTCATATCTTCTACGTTCCTAAAATTGGCCCGCTAGCTTGATTTTACAATTATATACCCATAGGACACACACACACACACACACACACACACACACACACACACACAATTAAGAAGAGCATACAGAGCCATCTTATCCATTACAGAATTTCTCAAGACATTCAAATTCCTTAATTTCAAAAGAAATTGAAATGAACATGCACTAGCTAATTGTATTCCATTTTTAAATGAGTATCCAAGAAATCTTCCATAAACCCCCACCTCAGCCTGCCCCGAAGATCTCCTCTCTCACCCAGTTGCACTTTCAATTTAATTCGGCACAAAAGAAAGCGTGGCAGGCCACAATGCAATTTCAGCAAAACATATTGACAGAAATGGAATGGTGTATTATTCAACCATTATTACAGCCAAGTCAATGTTATTTAATTATAAGAGTATTGATAGAGCAATATTGCCTAGTGGGCATATCGTTCTCTGGCTGAGCAGTTGTAGGATTTCCTTTCTTGAAATAAGTGAATGAATTTATTTCCCAGTCTCTCTCTTTCTCTCTCACTCGTCTCTCATTCTCTTGCCCTGTAACATCTACAGGACTGTGTATGATGGATGAAGGATCCAAACAGGGCAGATGCAATCACCTGAGCTGTGACTATACATAGCACACGAGTTCTGTATGCGTTATGAGTCAGTGTTGTCGGCTAACGGATTTAAGGCAGCCAAGGAGACTTTAGAGTGGACATTTAGGAAGGTAGGTGTTGAGGAAAGTGCTGTACCTCACTGGAGCTCAGAGTGATGCGTACAAGGT
Organism: Neoarius graeffei; assembly: GCF_027579695.1. Lineage (NCBI taxonomy): Eukaryota > Metazoa > Chordata > Actinopteri > Siluriformes > Ariidae > Neoarius > Neoarius graeffei. The sequence goes on from NC_083589.1 coordinate 52,921,999, forward strand.
GCTATACATGGGCTAGCAGGGTTAAGGGAAAAATACATACCATTCTTGACATCAACATTGTCTTATTTGCTCATAAAAAGGCTTAAAAGTGATTTCTGGAACCAGGAATAACAGTTGCACCCATAACCATAACCATCCTAAGAAGAAATACACAGAATGGTATGAAGTAAGGGCTGGGGCTGATTTCTTTCAAGCCCAGACTGTAGATCTGAGTTTGCATGTTCTCCCCGTGTCCGCGTGGGTTTCCTCCGGGTGCCCCGGTTTCCCCCACAGTCCAAAGACATGCAGGTTAGGTTAACTGGTGACTCTAAATTGACCGTAGGTGTGAATGTGAGTGTGAATGGTTGTCTGTGTCTGTGTGTCAGCCCTGTGATGACCTGGCGACTTGTCCAGGGTGTACCCCGCCTTTCGCCCGTAGTCAGCTGGGATAGGCTCCAGCTTGCCTGCGACCCTGTAGAACAGGATAAAGCGGCTAGAGATAATGAGATGAGAAGTTCTTCTGTTGATCATGCTTACTGATGCTTGGGCATAATTATGGGATTGGAAAAATATCCATCCATCCATTACCTGTAACCGCTTATCCTGTGCAGGGTTGCAGCGCAAGCTGGAGCCTATCCCAGCTGACTATGGGTGGAAGGCGGGGTACACCCTGGACAAGTCACCAGATCATCGCAGGGCTGACACATAGGGACAAACAACCATTCACACTCACATTCACACCTACGGTCAATTTAGAGCCACCAGTTAACCTAACCTGCATGTCTTTGGACTGTGGGGGAAACCGGAGCACCCAGAGGAAACCCACGCGGACACGGGGAGAACATGCAAACTCCGCACAGAAAGGCCCTCGCCGACCACTGGGCTCGAACCCAGAACCTTCTTGCTGTGAGGAGACCGTGCTAACCACTACACCACCGTGCCTCCAGGCTTGGAAAAATAGCACTCATGAATAGTGCTTCCTTTCTGTCTTAGTTCCAACAAGTGTGTGTGTGCAGCGGTTTTACGTCTATAATGAGATCTCATGCTGTCAGGCTCTATCATAACGGTCTCCTAATAGTAACATCAAGTTACTGAGAGATATATAGGTTTGTATATGTTTCCTGTGTTCAGTTAATTCCATTTCTGTATTTATCCAGTCATGAGAGCCTTAATTAATTCAAACGATAGGTTCATATTAATGCACTTGCTCTAATATGTTATCATTTCTTTAGTAATAACTCATTCACAGACATGTCTATGGCAGACGAGACACGCTTCATAATTTAAGGCTTAGAGGAGAAAAACATTGCGATGTAACACATCATTCAAACTGTTTTTCAAAGTTTTTTCAGAAGTCTATCTTTATCTAACATGTATTGAATGTATCTCAAGCGTTAGCGCTGTGTAAATTGAGGACTGATGATTTTGTGCGTTCTGATTTTTTGGTAATGTGTCAAACGGTGGTGTTTTTTTTGTCATACTATTTTCAAAAGAGAGAAAAAGCGATGCTGCCGAGTTAATAACTGCTTATAGCTGCTATATTTAACAGTTATTCCACAAAATCGAGTCATACATGAGCTGATAGTGGCTACAAGCCATGTACGAAAAGATTTGGTGGAAAAACTGTTTTATTCTCTCCACATTCACTGGATTTTGAGAAACAGAGCATTTTTATTTTCATTTTCTGCAAATTCAGTCAATAAAAACTTTATACGTACAAAACGGCCGACAAAATCATTTCCACTTAGAATGCAAACAAACCGACAAAATGACCGTAGTAATTTGTGAAAAATGTGATAATAATAATAATAATATCCATCCATTATCTGTAGCCGCTTATCCTGTTCTACAGGGTCGCAGGCAAGCTGGAAGAACTGCAAACAATCCTCAAGGTCTATGATCAGAAATTAACCCGCTTTGGCCTGCAAATGTCAGACTCGAAAACTGAAACGATGGCTTTCAACGTCGAAGAAGATATTCAGAACAGATACACCCTTCTACAAGTAAACGACACCAACATAAAAAATGTAAGAAGCTTTCGATATCTAGGCTATACAGTCACGAATACAAACAAGAACACGAAGTATCTTGGTCTGAGAATTGGCTCGGCATTTGAGAAGTGGAACGAACTTAAGCATGTTCTCACAGATCGCCATATACAGTGCCTTGCAAAAGTATTCATACCCCTTGAACTTTTTCACATTTTTCCACCTTACAACCACAAACTTAAAAGTTTTTTTATTGAGATTTTATGTGATAGACCAACACAGAGTAGCACATAATTGTGAAGTGAAACGAAAATGATAAATGGTCTTCAAAATTTTAAACAAATACAAATCTGAAAAATGTGGTGTGCATTAGTATTCAGCCCCCTGTCCTCTGATACCTGTACCTCTAAATACAATCCAGTGCAATCAATTGCCTTCAGAAGTCATCTAATTAGTTAATAGAGTCCCACTGTGTGTCATTTACTCTCAGCATAAATACACTTGTTCTGTGAAGGCCTCAGTGGTTTGTTAGAGAACACTGAAGAACAAACAGCATCATGAAGACCAAAGAACTCATCAGACAGGTCAAGGATAAAGTTCTGGAGAAGTTTAAAGCAGGGTTAGGTTATAAAAAAATATCTCAAGCTCTGAACATCTCAAGAAGCACTGTTCAATCCATCATTCAAAAATGGAAAAAGTGTGGCACAACTGCAAACCTACCAAGACATGGCCGTCCACCTAAACTGACAGAGCGAGCAAGGAGAGCACTGGTCAGAGAAGCAGCCAAGAGGCCCATGATCACTCTGGAGGAGCTGCAGAAATCCACAGCTCAGGTGGGAGAATCTGTGCACAGGACAACTATAAGTTGTACACTCCACAAATCTGGCCTTTTTGGAAGAGTGGCAAGAAGAAAGCCATTGTTGAAAGACAGGCATAAGAAGTCCCGTTTGCAGTTTGCCAGAAGCTATGTAGGGGACACAGCAAACACGTGGAAGAAGGTGCTTTGGTCAGATGAGACCAAAATTGAACTTTTTGGCCTAAATGCAAAGCGCTATGTGTGGCAGAAAACTAACACTGCTCATCACCCTGCACACACCATCCCCACTGTGAAACATGGTGGTGGCAGCATCATGCTATGGGGATGCTTTTCTTCAGCAGGGACAGGGAAGCTGGTCAGAGTTGATGAGAAGATGGATGGAGCTAAATACAGGGCAATCCTGGAAGAAAACCTGTTGGAGGCTGCAAAAGACTTGAGACTGGGAAGGAGATTCACCTTCCAGCAAGACAATGACCCTAAACATATAGCCAGCGCTACAATGGAATGGTTTAGATCAAAGAATATTCATGTGTTAGAATGGCCCAGTCAAAGTCCAGACCTAAATCCCATTGAACATCTGTGGCAAGACTTGAAAATTGTTGTTCACAGATGCTCTCCATCCAGTCTGGCTGAGCTTGAGCTATTTTCCAAAGAAGAATGGGCAAAAATTTCAGTGTCTAGATGTGCAAAGCTGGTAGAGACATACCACAAAAGACTTGCAGCTGTAATTGCAGCAAAAGGTGGCTCTACAAAGTATTGACGCAGGGGGGCTGAATACTAATGCACACCACATTCAGATTTTTATTTGTTTAAAATTTTGAAGACCATTTATCATTTTCGTTTCACTTCACAATTATGTGCTACGGTACTCTGTGTTGGTCTATCACATAAAATCTCAATAAAAAACTTTTAAGTTTGTGGTTGTAAGGTGGAAAAATGTGAAAAAGTTCAAGGGGTATGAATACTTTTGCAAGGCACTGTAAAGATGCCCATCAGAGTGAAATTCCTGAATGCATGTGTGAGATCTCGACTGCTCTATAGCGTGCAGACATGACCATTGATAGAGAAAGAACAAGCAAAGACCGAGAGTATATGGCATGGGTTCTAGAGAAGGTTGGTGAAGGGAGGTTACAAGAGAGTGAAGGACGATAGGAATGAGGAGGAACTGGCTGATGAAGATAAGGGATGGCGTTTTATACTATCTAGCGTGGACCTATGGCGCATCACTAGCACATGGCCATTAAGGAAGTACTGCGTACAACAACACTTGAAGTACTTAGCTCACATATGTAGAATGGACAATGATGATGTACAAAAACAAATCCTTTTTGATGAGCGTACCCCCAAGTGGACTGCACTAGAGAAATACCTAGGAATGGATGCTCAGCAGATTAGAAGGACAATGATGGACAGAACAAATTTCCAGTGTCTGTTAGACCATATGGACACACCCTAGTGGAGTTAAAGCCTCAAAAAAAGGGAAATAAGAGAAGAAGAAGAAGACTGGAGCCTATCCCAACTGACTATGGGCAAGAGGCAGGGTACACCCTGGACAAGTTGCCAGGTCATCACAGGGCTGACACATAGAGACAAACACCCATTCACACTCACATTCACACCTACGGTCAATTTAGAGTCACCAGTTAACCTAACCTGCATGTCTTTGGACTGTGGGGGAAACCGGAGCACCCGGAGGAAACCCACGCGGACACGGGGAGAACATGCAAACTCCGCACAGAAAGGCCCTCGCCGGCCACGGGGCTCGAACCCAGGACCTTCTTTCTGTGAGGTGACAGTGCTAACCACTACACCACCGTAACGCCCATAATAATAATAATAATAATGATAATAATAATAAGAAGAATTCTTGAAAAAATCAAAAAGATACATTCTTACCATCAAATACTGTCATTCCATATTTTGTTGCTTTTTTTGTGTATTTTTGGGGTTTTGTTTTCGAGTAGAGTTTTTATTTCATCCTCGGTTGGTCCAGTAACACGGTCCATTTTCTTCTTCTTTAGGGTTTTTTTGGTGGTTGTCAAACCAACTTAAAGGTGCATTACTGCCACCGACTGGGTTGGAGTGTAGAACAGGAGACATGGGGGGGGGGGAGACTATATTATTTTAGCTATTTCTGTTTCTTTAAAATACTTGATAGCAATATGATGTATCTGACTTGATGTACGCCGCCATTTTATTTTTCTCTACTCACAGTACATGAGCTGATATCCTAGTAGCAGAGCAGCCAATCAGAGCGCACAACTGCTCATATCCAGCCAATGTGGATGGAATAATATAGATTATACCATGAACTAACTTATCTTGCAGACATTCAACAACATTAAATGTAACTATAAATGAAAAAAGAACACAATGTCATTCATTAATGAATTAAAATTGTAATCCTTGGCAAATCAACATGGTATAAGATAAATAAAACATGACAAGATGCGCGTTTATCGGACTACAATCCATTACCACTCAACGGTTCCATTTGTTACAAAGTGCTGAATTGAAAGCTTTGGATTTGGTGTCATTTTGCCAGGTCTGTACACCCAAGCATGAATTTATGATCAGCAATATGCACGTGTGGCTTTGTCTGAGAATTAGTTTAAAACTGATAAACGTTTGTGTGAGAAATCGACCAACTAGCGTGGCTCAGCTCTGTAGCGGAGAGTCGTACTGCGGTGCTGAGTGACAAGGTGTAAATTGGAAAGTGTGTGTGTGTGTGTGTGTGTGTGAGAGAGAGAGAGAGAGAGAGAGAGAGAGAGAGAGAGAAGATTAAACTGAATGACAGGCTGATATGACTAGAATAAGAATACGAATAAATTTTTAAACTGGATCAGATCTTTCTTCCTTACTACTGTAGCTATATTTCACTGAACTCATGGTACGACCTCTTTTCCTACTGAGCCTCTCCAGACATAAAGCGTGGTGTAGAATAAAAAATAGAAATGCCCATAAATCTGTGCCAAAGCATTTTTTTTAGCTGGCTGTCTTTCTGTAGTAGCATGATGACTTGAAATATCCTGCCTAATGAGTCAAGTTGTATGACATTACGCTTACATTTAGACAGATGCTTATGCCAGTGACTGACAAAAAAAAAAAAGACAAACTGTCAGGCGTGTAACAATTCACCCAATTCACAATTCTATTCTACTCAAGAGACTGGGTTCACAATATAATTTCCCCATGATAATTTTGAAAATAAATAAAGAAGTCAATTTTATGACCGAAAATATATATATATTTTCCTAATCTTCATCAAATTAATTATTCCTTTAAAAAAAAACTTTTTTAAGGAACTTTTTTGACCCACATTTGTAAAGGTTGGTGTAAAATATACTAAATTATTACACATACAGGACACTTTTTCGATGGAATAAAAACGTGTTTTATTCCCTTCTAGCGGGTTTCATTCATTTGGTTTGATAGCATGCAATATTGTTAGCATATCGCTTATTCTACGTGTATTACGTCCCTCTATTCAATGGAGAATGAGCGTTGAATATGGTTTATGGTATTGCATGGTTGTCAAGACAACATGAGGTCACACATCAGAGACGTGAAACTTCCGCGCTAGCGAGCGACTGGGACGATTTGCAAACAAACATGTCCGCCAGGTTTGCTTCGTTAAATACGGAAGATTTTGAGAGAATTTTCAAAGGGAAAGACGCGCTGAACACCCGAAAGGGATGTGTGCATAATAATAATACAACCCCGATTCCAAAAAAGTTGGGACAAAGTACAGATTGTAAATAAAAACGGAATGCAATGATGTGGAAGTTTCAAAATTCCATATTTTATTCAGAATAGAACATAGATGACATATCAAATGTTTAAACTGAGAAAATGTATCATTTAAAGAGAAAAATTAGGTGATTTTAAATTTCATGACAACAACACATCTCAAAAAAGTTGGGACAAGGCCATGTTTACCACTGTGAGACATCCCCTTTTCTCTTTACAACAGTCTGTAAACGTCTGGGGACTGAGGAGACAAGTTGCTCAAGTTTAGGGATAGGAATGTTAACCCACTCTTGTCTAATGTAGGATTCTAGTTGCTCAACTGTCTTCGGTCTTTTTTGTCGTATCTTCCGTTTTATGATGCGCCAAATGTTTTCTATGGGTGAAAGATCTGGACTGCAGGCTGGCCAGTTCAGTACCCGGACCCTTCTTCTACGCAGCCATGATGCTGTAATTGATGCAGTATGTGGTTTGGCATTGTCATGTTGGAAAATGCAAGGTCTTCCCTGAAAGAGACGTCATCTGGATGGGAGCATATGTTGCTCTAGAACCTGGATATACCTTTCAGCATTGATGGTGTCTTTCCAGATGTGTAAGCTGCCCATGCCACACGCACTAATGCAACCTCATACCATCAGAGATGCAGGCTTCTGAACTGAGCGCTGATAACAACTTGGGTCGTCCTTCTCCTCTTTAGTCCGAATGACACGGCGTCCCTGATTTCCATAAAGAACTTCAAATTTTGATTCGTCTGACCACAGAACAGTTTTCCACTTTGCCACAGTCCATTTTAAATGAGCCTTGGCCCAGAGAAGACGTCTGCGCTTCTGGATCATGTTTAGATACGGCTTCTTCTTTGAACTATAGAGTTTTAGCTGGCAACGGCGGATGGCACGGTGAATTGTGTTCACAGATAATGTTCTCTGGAAATATTCCTGAGCCCATTTTGTGATTTCCAATATAGACGCATGCCTGTATGTGATGCAGTGCCGTCTAAGGGCCCGAAGATCACAGGCACCCAGTATGGTTTTCCGGCCTTGACCCTTACACACAGAGATTCTTCCAGATTCTCTGAATCTTTTGATGATATTATGCACTGTAGATGATGATATGTTCAAACTCTTTGCAATTTTACACCGTCAAACTCCTTTCTGATATTGCTCCACTTTGTCAGCACAGAATTAGGGGGATTGGTGATCCTCTTCCCATCTTTACTTCTGAGAGCCGCTGCCACTCCAAGATGCTCTTTTTATACCCAGCCATGTTAATGACCTATTGCCAATTGACCTAATGAGTTGCAATTTGGTCCTCCAGCTGTTCCTTTTTTGTACCTTTAACTTTTCCAGCCTCTTATTGCCCCTGTCCCAACTTTTTTGAGATGTGTTGCTGTCATGAAATTTCAAATGAGCCAATATTTGGCATGAAATTTCAAAGTGTCTCACTTTCGACATTTGATATGTTGTCTATGTTCTATTGTGAATACAATATCAGTTTTTGAGATTTGTAAATTATTGCATTCCGTTTTTATTCACAATTTGTACTTTGTCCCAACTTTTTTGGAATAAACTTGGTTGTAATAATAATAATAATAATAATAACGCTTTTTTTTTTCTTGGTATATCAGATATATTCCATTCAGCTACTCGTCTTTGACTCATTCAATATCATGCTAGCTGAATGGACTATATCTGATATACCACTCAACGCCAGCCAATATTATTTAAATATTCCTTTTATTAAGAATGAAAAATGGTAGTAAGAAAAAGGTCTTTTCTTGATAATTTTTAACTTTTGTACTACCTGGATTTGCTTCTTTTCTTTAGCTTTCAGCAGTCTGTAATAAGAGAGCTCTGATTTCTTGTTAAATCTATTTGTACAGTCAATCACACAACAGCTCTTTCCCATTTTAGATCTGTTTTTTGTTTGTTTGTTTGTTTGTTTGTTTTGTGTGCGTTTTTGCAGCATTACAGCTGTGTTACTTCCGCCTAGGGTGAAGTCAGATTCATTCCAGCTATCGCATGTTATTGTCTGCTGTCTAAACAATACAATTACAGCTCAGAAAAACTATGAGATTACGCAGCCTCATAATAATCATGATTGATATTTTATTTCATTGATTTGTTGATTTATTTTATTTTTATTGAAGTTTGTATCACGATTTATCATTAAATGATATACCATTACATGCCTACAAAGTGTCAAGTACTTGGAAAATTTGAAGGGATTCATTCTTTCTTCTTTTTTTTGATGGTTCACATTCAGAGGAGACATCATTACAGTAAGACTGCAAATTCAGACATTCACACATGTACAAGCAAAAAACACAGATGTCATTAGCCATTAAACTAAAGTAGAGTTCTGATAGGCAATCATTGGAAAAAAAATAGTAAGGAGCGTGAAAGTAAAGAGGAGAGACTGGCACTGGAAAGTGGAGGCACGTTTCTGCATTTCAGTTTTAAACAAGATGCCCATCTCAGTCTCAAGCTTTGAGTAAAATGTGGCTTTTTTTTTAAATATTGTACTTGTCATAATAGTTTTAACTGAGATTCTGATTTTATTTTAATTGTATATGTATGAAAAGACACTTTGAGTTACATTCAGCTCTGATTTTGATTGGCTGAATATCAAATGGTGTGTACTGCATGTAATGGTGTGTAGTGAACTACATAGGGTGTACACGGCAATTATGTTATAACACAGGGCGGATGAAATGCCGGTCTAATATTGTTTTAAAAAGCAAAAAAACGATCTTCGATTGCATTTTATAAATACATTTTAAAAAAAATCTGTTTATTCCTTCATTCATACATTCATTCATTCAGGCGGTACAGTGGTGTAGTGGTTAGCACTGTCGCCTCACAGCAAGAAGGTTCCACATTCGAACTTCTTGGCCGGCGGGAGCCTTTCTGTGTGGGTTTCCTCTGGGTGCTCCGGTTTCCCCCACAGTTCAAAGACATGCAGATTAGGTAAAATAACCAGCCACTGGAGTTGTACAAGCCAGTGCATACTTTGTGCTAGTCCCAAACCTGGATAGATTGGGGAGGGGTACGTCAGGAAGGGCATCTGGTGTAAAACCTATGCCAAATCAAATACGCAGAACAGATCCTAACGGGAGCAGCTGAAAGAAGAAGATACATTCATCTTCAGCAACAATCTTTATCAAGATGAGGATCATGGTGCATCCAGAGGTTATTCCAGGAATATTGGGCACAAACTGGGAATGTACCACAAATGGGATACCAGTCCATCACAGGGCACAGTGCACACACACATTCACACCTGGGGGCAACTTCTCATAGTCAGTCCACCTCCTGGGATGTGTTTGGACAATGGGAGGGAACCAGAGAACATGGAAGAAATTGAAGCAAAGACATGGAGAACATGAGAACATCCCGAACTCAGAATCAAACTGAGGAACAAGTAGCTGTGAGACAGCAATGCGATCCATTGCACCACTGTTCGACTTCTGTTTCTTCATTTAAAACCAAATGTCAAAACTTTAATTCGTGAAACTCCTCCATTGTAGTTGCTATTGTTAATGTTACTCCTAGTGATGCTAGTGATGTCGTCAGTCCTCAAGTACCAGGCTTGCAAGACTCAAGTCTGACTCGTGCCTTAATTTTAAGGACTCATGACTCGACTTGGACTTGAGCACTGATGACTCGGACTCATGCATTAACTGCATTCGGATTCATAAATTGGAGACAAGGACTCTGATTTTTTCTTCATTTTTTGTAACATGCCATAATAATTTGGCATAAGATATTTATATCTACATTAATTTTTGTACTAATTTTGTGCAGTGGGTGGCACGGTGGTGTAGTGGTTAGCGCTGTCGCCTCACAGCAAGAAGGTCCGAGTTCGAGCCCCGTGGCCGGCAAGGGCCTTTCTGTGCGGAGTTTGCATGTTCTCCCCGTGTCCGCGTGGGTTTCCTCCGGGTGCTCCGGTTTCCCCCACAGTCCAAAGACATGCAGGTTAGGTTAACTGGTGACTCTAAATTGACCGTAGGTGTGAATGTGAGTGTGAATGCTTGTCTGTGTCTATGTGTCAGCCCTGTGATGACCTGGCGACTTGTCCAGGGTGTACCCCGCCTTTCGCCCGTAGTCAGCTGGGATAGGCTCCAGTTTGCCTGCGACCCTGTAGGACAGGATAAAGCGGCTAGAGATAATGAGATGAGATGAGATGAGAATTTTGTGCAAGAGTGTCACACCTGTGCACGTTGGCGTATGCATCAGATAGACTCTCGTGCGCACTCCGGACAGCGCGTGTGTCAAGCGGACTCTCGCACGCACCGTAAATAACTCGTACCTGCACAGGATTAAGGCCCAATCACCGCGCCTATATAAAAACCATGAAAACACACTTACTTTGCGAAGTATTGAGTTGCGTTGCTGACACATTACCGAGCCTTATTTCTTTGTTTGGTTTCCTGATCCCTGATTTCCTGTTTCTCGTCTTTGATTCTGCCGAGTCTACGATAGCCTATTTGTGCCTCGCTCGACCTACTGCCTGTTTCACTGCTTTACGATTTTGCCTGCCGTTCTGGATTGTTTACTGTCTTCACTTGTATTAATAAACACACCTTCTGCACTTACATCCGTCTCCCAACCATCTCTGACAGAATACTTCACACTCCCTGACAAAGAGAAGCACATTCACCTGTTCATACCGTACATCATGTTCAGAAACACACAAATGTTAATGGCGCTGAAACAGCCACCGTCAAATGGTGCGGTTGGAGTCTTGTTCTCGGACTTGATTTGGATCAATAGTGGACTCGATTCGAAATTTTCTTGAATGGCTTGACTCGGACTTGAACATTGGGGACTCGAGACTAGACTTGGACTCGAAGTTTAGTGACTCGACGACAACACTGTTGAGTACACAGATACTGAACTAGGGTAACGATAGTTCGCTGTCTGGATTAGTTACCATTCCATGCTCAGTAGAATAACACTTATAGAACAAGAAGAACTTGACACCAATGGTGTTGAAGGGGATACCACCAACATGTCTAGTTCTTCTCGTTAATAATAAGTATGCCTGATATGCCGTTAAAGCTCATAGGTAACGGTTTTAATTTTATGCACATTTGAAACTTTATATGTTAAAAAATCCTCTGTAATTTTCTTCTGGTCCCAAGAAGTATTGTTAATAAGTAATAATTAAAATACGTTAGCGTGGATCGTGGCAAATTTCTGTCGGCTATTTCCGTGACCACTCGGCGCGTGACGTCATTTAAGCCAAACGAACCGCTTGAGTTGAGTCCACTTCCGTTTACTTACATTGCCGTTCGGCTTGAGTACAGGCGTGCGTTCGGGAATTTCCAAAGAAAAAACATGCCTTATTGTTGTGCAGTGAACTGTAACAACGGGACCGGTTCAGGAAGAAGTTTTTACCTTTTTCCAAAAGAGGCAGAGAGAGTGGATTGTGCGTGTGAAGCGAGAGGGTTGGCAGCCGGGTAAACACGCCGCTCTGTGCTCCGATCACTTCGAGGAGGATTCATTTTTGAAGAATCCCCATCTGTTGGAGAGTTTAGGTGTCAGTGTTGGACAGAGAAGGCTCAAACCTGACGCTGTTCCAACAAAATTCGAGCACAAAAGCAAGCAGTCAAAGAAGAAACGGACCAGCAACGCTCAAGCAAAAAGGAGAAGATTGGAGGTCAACATTTTTAGCTTTGCTTGCAATTTTTTTAAGTAAAGAATCCTGAGGGATCCTGTACAATCATTGTGTAAATGAGACAAAAGGGATAGTTTGTCATGGCTACCTGGCAGCATGCTAACATGCTATTGACTAACATGATAAACGTCTGTGTGTGTGTATGTATGTCCGAACGCAAGTGTTCCTAATGAAGTGGCCACTAAGCTGAAGCTAATTTGTCACTGCTAAAATGATACCTGCGGGCATGCTAACATGCTAATGGTTCACATGCCGTTTGCATGCTAAATGCATGTGCGTGTTTATACAGACACACGTGTTCCTAATAATGTGGCCATTAAGTTGAAGTTGATTCGTCACAGCTAGCATACTAACTGCTAGCCTGCTAACATGACAATGGCTGACATGCTCAATGTATCCATCTGTGCGTTTTTACACAAGCGTTCCTTATAAAGTGGCCACTAAGTTGAAGTTGATTTGCAATGGCTACCTGCTAGCATGCTAACATGCTATTGACTAATATGATTAATGTTTGTGTGTATGTTTAGAGTAGGCTATAAATAGTATAATGCTTGTATTAATATTAGCAATAAATTATATTAGCAATATAAACGAATCCACGTTCTATTATAGGGATTGTGTGTGTGTGCCCCTGTATGCATCAGTGGGTAACGCCATTAAATGTCCTGGTATATATACCGTATGTTGTTTACCAGCTGGAAGGTCCATATCATGAAATACCGTGACCGAGGTCTTGAAAGTACTGAGCGAGGCCCTCTGGGCTGAGGTCAGTATTCAAGGCCGAGGTCATGATATTTCACCATACGGACCGACCTTAAGCTAGTAAATAATATATTTATTTTTTTCTTTACCAAATTCTAACAGAAAACGAGAGCGCCCGAAAGGGAAAACCGAGCCGAGCCGCCATTTTGAATCCTCATTCACGGCTGTAATGCAAATGGCTTCCTCCTCGGTATACAAGTGCACTTCCATGGCAGGAAAAAACCTACATTTTGCCGCCTATGTAGCCCCCTATTTATACAAAATTGAGTCATTCAGGATTCAGCCATGTTTTTGCACGGCGTTAGCAACAGTTACAGGTTTTTAGCTTTCTCCTGAAATGCTTTATTTTATTTCTTTTTCCTCAGGGTAGTAAAACTCGCTCTCACTGTGAAGGCTGTCGTTATCGCTATCCATGCTGTAAAATTAACGCTATTCTCCTGAGAAATGCGAAAATAAATGTTGACAAAAATTGCTACTATGTTTGTTGTTGTTGTGAACAAGCGAGTCGCCAGAGATCCGTAACCGGGGTGGATACGGACCCACTCACCAGCCAGTCAGAGCGCAGGATTTGATGGAAACCGGACCGCGAAAAAAGAAATGTTATTATTGAATTGTTGAAAATTAGCCCTGTATGTTTCTCTCCAGCAAAAAAAAAAAGTATATTTAGAAAGTAGTTAAATAAAGCCTCGGTCACAACCGACTGTACGTGCTTCTACGGCCAGTCTACGTGCAAAAAACGCAAGAAACGCACGGAGGGCGCGCGTGTGACGTGCTGATTTTCAAGCCGTAGACTGGCCGCAGACCGGCCGCAGAGGTTCTTTGTCATGTCAAACAAACTCTACGGGCACTTACGTTTTTTTCAGGTTGCAAGACAAACTTACGGCCAACGCGCGTCTTTCTCCATGAACAAAAAAAACCGCAGCGATTTGGGAAACGCCAAAAATCGCACGGCCAAAAAATCGTATGTCCGGTTGTGACCTAGGCTTAAATGAACCTCCTAAACGCATGCTCGGTTCGCAAGTAAACACAGAGCTGCTCCCAGTCTGTTTGGCTTAAAAGACGTCACGACGACGGCCCCCTGGTGGTCAAAGTGCGCATAAGTGAGATATAAACAAACTGTATATAATATAAACAAACAGTATATAATATAAATAAATGTATATAATATAAACAAACAGTATATTTTAAGTATTTTATTCAATTTTAGGGTGCAAATTAGACACCAGGAACATTGAATTCGCTTTTTGGGTCGTTCTTCTAGACAATAAAGTTGATATTCTACATTTCACCTCTGACCGTTGCCTATGACCTTTAAAATGTACTTCAAACAGAAAGGAAACTGTTGAAGAAAAACTGACCTTGATCTGACCTTGACCCTGTTTGGCTCAATCGCAGAATCTAATCAATACATGTGCTGGTTGCAGTGATATTTCCATTTAAGTCTTGTAAACCTTCAACCACTCATTTTTCAGATATCGCACTACCAATAATCTTGGACGAATGAAGGGATGGATGGACACATGGACAACCTGAAAGCATAAAAAGAAGGTTCTATGTGGCAAAGAGTGAAGAGAAACCATTAAAAATTTCTTTCATAAGAAATGTGTTCCAGGTCAAAGAAACATGCAAGATCAGGGTTGGATTTCATTACACTTTCCTACAAATAAAGTTGTCTACAAACAATAAACCCATCCCAATGCTCACCTTAAACTTTGTAACTTTTCTGACAAATTTAGTTTTGCAAGTCTTTACAAATTTGCACACTTGAGACTATGCTGGGCCAGAACAGAATCCTCCACAGATAGAGACCGAAGAATGTCTACACCTTTCCTTGACATCTATGCTTTTGCATTTCAAGCCCCGCTAATGAGATCCACTGTGTGTCTGCTGGCAAGTCTTTAAATTCCATTCTCACATAATGATGCACTGTTCTTTATTCTGGTTAAAAAAAAAAAAAAGACATACAGTAATTTCAGCACAGCTCAGGCCTTCCTCATAAATACACATGCTGAGGGACTTGGAGATGCAAGAACTGAAGAAATGTGGTGAAATTGCCCTGGGTGCACATACTATTGTATTTCAAGCTGGAAGTATTTTATGACAAACAGGCCAAATAGACACAGATTGAAAGTGATGAGTCACTGCTTGTCTGGTCATGTGTCAAAACAGTGATGAGTCTCTGAGAGGACATTAGCTGTTCTCATTCTGATTTGGCAGCGCTGCTAAAAAGCTCAGTGTTGGAGAAAAAAAAAATGCAAAAACAGAGATCCAGTGGGACTGGGAAAAAAAAAAAGATATAAAAATCACTTCGAGACAACTTTCTCAGACGCACTCTGAATATCTGTAATAGAACGTCTTGGAATGATGATTTAAGAAAATGATGTTTCCGCCTCAGCACTCATCTTCGTCATAACTATCATCATCTTCATAAAGCGTCTTGCTCTATTTCCATCTACTACATTACAGCGTCTTTATTTAATCATGATTATTTACATAAGTACTCAAAATGCATTTTCCGTACATGCTTGAGGACTGTAAGGTGCACAAACATATCTTGGCTTTGATGTAGAACTATTTGTGATATGATCTAGGATCCATTAAACCCATAAAAGTGAACTACTCTTCGTAGTGTGACCTGATATGTTCAAAAGCTCAGCTGCTTTCCGATATGGATCAAAGCCCTTTTTGGGATGACGGTTAGACTTTTTGCTTCTTTCATCCATCATATTTTGGCCATCCACAAACTCACGGAGTAGCACTTAGATTCTGTCAAAGGATCATATTTAGAGTTGAGTTGCTCATGCATTGTGAGGCGTTACCAAGTTTATTAGTGTGCTTGCTCAAGCACACTATTGTTCTTCTTAAGTTTACTTATTCTGCCTTATTCCGACACGTTTTTTTGGATCCACTACTCCTCGAGATAGAGACACCGTTCCAACTCTGAGACGTCTGGCCGGAAGTGGTGTAGTGTGCTTGTATACAGCTTTTGGATCAACATGCCCGTTCTCTTGTTCTTGTCGTTTTTCTTTTGTTTTTTTTCCCCATAGAGACTGAATAGGGGTCATGAATCGAATCGTCCTACTCGGACACGCTCCATCGCAGATGCACCAAACCTCATGTGATACTTCAGGCCAACTCTCCTGACATATACATGCAATCGGTTCTGACCCGCACTCATATTTTTCCTTTCATTTTGCTCATCCCTTTTTCCTCCATAGGCTTCCATTGATTTTTGGGCCCATTCAAATGAATGGAGTATTGCTCAGTAACACTTCACCACACATCCACCAAACTTCATACGGCACCTCAGGCCAAATCACCATCACACACATGATATCGGTTCTGACCCGCACTCGCCTTTGTCTTGCCTTTCATCCTTCCATTTTTTCTCCATTTTGCCGCTAATCAATGGAAGCTTGACTGAGTCGTTCCTCCCTTCCCCCATAGGTGATGATGCATTTGGCAAGGATCTGCTCATTTGAGACTTTGACAGCAAATCAACTTCAACTCAATGGCCACTTTATTAGGAATACTTACACACACGATAGCAATTAGCATATAAGCATTCACGTGTTACCTAGCATCTTACCCATTATGATATCATGCCTGCTGTTAGCTCGTGAGTTATTAGCATGTTCACCATTAGCATGTTATCATGAGAGCTGTTAACATGCTAGGATTAGCATGGTAGCATGCAGAGTTCGCATGTTTGCTGTTAGCGAGTGCGCCTGAGCATGTTAGCATACTAACTGTTAGCATGTTAGCTGTTAATATGTCACCCTCAGCGTGTTAGCATGCTGTTAGCATAGCCATTAGCCTGTTAGCTGTTAACATGATAGCTGTCAGCATATTAGCCTTAAAGTGTTAGAATTTTAACAAATAGCATGTTAATCAATAGCATGTTAGAATGCTAGCTGTTCTATTAGCATGTTAACATTAACATGTTAACATGCTAGCTTTTAGCATGTTAGTATGTTGTTAGCATGTTAGTATGCTAACTGTTAGCATGCTAGTTGTTAGCATGTTGGCATTAGCATGTTGGCATGCTAGCTTTTAGCATGCTAGCATGATAGCTGTTCTGCTACAGCTCAGCAAGCGCACTTTGCATTTTCTCTGCGGAAATGCAGTCTAGTTAAAATTTGTACTCAAAACACATCAGTACTCAAACCTGAGCATGTGCACAACTCAACTCTGAATGAGTAACTTTCCCTGTGTAAATATTTACTGAACTTTTTGGCCTTTGTGCAAAGCATCTGAACATGCTGAATGTGGAGACAAACCACATTTTGCAAACTTCTGGAGAAAGAAGATTACAGCTAATGGGACAACCTGCTTTAGGAAGGCAATGCACATTGAGCTCAACCTGCCAAGATACCACAATATGTAATGCTGAAATGAAATATATACATCACACCACAATTACTATCCATCCATCCATTATCTGTGACTGCTTATCCTGTGCAGGGTCGCAGGCAAGCTGGAGCCTATCCCAGATGACTATGGGTGAGAGGCGGGGTACACCCTGGACAATCCGCCAGGTCATCACAGGGCTGACACACAGAGACAAACAACCATTCACACTCACATTCACACCTACGGTCAATTTAGAGCCACCAATTAGCCTAACCTGCATGTCTTTGGACTGTGGAGGAAACCGGAGCACCCGGAGGAAACCCACGTGGACATGGGGAGAACATGCAAACTCCACACAGAAAGGCCCCCGTCGGCTACTGGGCTCGAACCAAGAACCATCTTGCTGTGAGGCAACAGTGCTAACCACTACACCACCATGCTGCCCCATAATTAGTACTAGTAATTAATGAATGAATGAATGAATCAATCAATTAATTAATTAATTAATTAATTAATTAATTAGCAGTGTTAATTTTAACAAATTTTAAATTTAGTTTTATTCTTAGTCACTTAGTTACATTTTAGTCTTTTTTTTCATCAGTGGAACTCAGTTTTAATTTTAGTCTAATTTTAGTCAATGTTTTAGTCATAATTTTCTCAGTTTCGTGATACTACATATAATAGATGTTGCTGAAGGATATTTCTTCTGGATTTAAAAATTCCCTTGAGAAGCAAGCATATCCTGAACTATATTCTAGGAGCCGCATTCAGAGATTTCTTTTAGTTTCACAATTTGTTAAATATTAATGTGCATGTTTGGCCTTGATAATTGCTTACTGTATTATGCTGTTGTAATTAAGAGTTACCCCCCTGCATCAGTGGTTTTGCTTGTATAAAATATCCCCCATCTGATATTGTAATGGTACATTCCATTTAGCATTCTTAGATGCAACGTTGTGTTAATGGAAATAAGATGGTCAGGCTAAGAGTAACATCATTTTCCGTTCAAAATTCGAATAAACCAAATTGTAATTTGTAGCTCTCAATATTGGATTAGTAGAGCTGTTTCACAATCAGGGTAAACTTTTTGGGTCCACAGTAGTCTAAAAATCAAACCTCAAATTTTTGTGTTTCTCTGCTGTCAACAATGACCTTTTGAGTTGGAAATGAACTGCAGAATTTCAGAGCTACAGGTCATATCCTGGGCGTGTTACTTGTGGTGAGAAGACAGGACTCCCTAAAGTGAATGACACATGAAATGGAATGACAAATGACAGCTAGTGATTTGAACAATAAATGGTCCCTTGTCATTCAGATTCTTATAAATGGAATAACGATTGAAATGTAGGTGGAATGACATGCTTTCAGCTCATGAAATGGAATGACATTGTTTCTAAGTGGAATGACATACTTTTAGGTTATGTTATCAGTGATATCACCTTTTACAAATGGAATGACAGCGTTTCCAGGTGGAATGACATACTTTAAGCTAATGTTATCAGTGATATCCCCTTTTACAAATGGAATGAAAGTGTTTTTAGGTGGAATGACATACTTTGAGGCAATGTTATCAGTGATATCACCTATAACCTAACCCTAACCCTAACCCTAGAAACAATGTCATTCCATTTGTTAATTTGATATCACTGATAACATTGCCTCAAAGTATGTCCTTCCACCTAGAAACCTTATCATTCCATTTGTAAAAGGTGATATCACTGACAACATTAGCTCAAAGTAAGTCAATACATATAGAAACCCTGTCATTCCATTTGTAAAAGCTGATATCCCACCAAGCACCCACTTATCTTATCCTAGGGAGGTCTAAAACTAAAGATTTCAATTGTTATTCCATTTGTAAGAATCTGAATGACAAGGGACCATTTATTGTTCAAATTTACTACCTGTCATTCGTCATTCCATTTCATGCGTCATTCACTTTAGGGAGTCCTCGAGAAGACAGCATATACAGGAGTGTATTTCTAAAACTGACCACCTATCTTACGGGATACAAAGTGAAAAACTGTTGAAATGGATGTGATTTTAAATACAGATTTTCAACTACTGTGCAGCGATGTTTGTACATGGTGGTAACTGTTATAACTGAAGTGGTGACTATCCTTGCAGGTTTCTGGAGAGAAAGGACACTTTTTGACGGACTCACATTTCAACCACATGTGAAGCTCTGCTGCAAATCAAATGTGTCTCGCATCTGTTTCAAGTCCTGTTTTGACTGTGCAAAAACAGAGTATTCTGCTTCAAAAGAGAGAAATATTTTCTTAAATCATTTACAACCTCATCATATGGTGAGTGTTTTTCTGGAGAGGACATTCTTGACGGACAAAGGATCCTGTCAGACGCACTTAGTTTAGAAAAAAAATGTAATTTCCGCTTAAATATCTTTCTATTGTGAATGAAAGTACTGTATACCTCCCAAAATAAAATGTAGTTAGTGCAAAAAAATGCAGTTCTGAATTTCTCATCTCACCTCATTATCTCTAGCCGCTTTATCCTGTTCTACAGGGTCGCAGGCAAGCTGGAGCCTATCCCAGCTGACTACGGGCGAAAGGCGGGGTACACCCTGGACAAGTCGCCAGGTCATCACAGGGCTGACACAGAGACACAGACAACCATTCACACTCACATTCACACCTACGGTCAATTTAGAGTCACCAGTTAACCTAACCTGCATGTCTTTGGACTGTGGGGGAAACCGGAGCACCCGGAGGAAACCCACACGGACACGGGGAGAACATGCAAACTCCGCACAGAAAGGCCCTCGCCGGCCACGGGGCTCGAACCCGGACCTTCTTGCTGTGAGGCGACAGCGCTAACCACTACACCACCGTGCCGCCCAGTTCTGAATTTAACCAGTAAAATCTAATTATAATTAAAGCCGCTAGCGGCCTTGACGGGCCCTCGCACGTGTGGTTCCACAACCCAGGACATCCCGCCACCCAACAAAACAGTCACATGGTCATATATTCATCAAATGTTCATCAGACAGGCCCATAATGGCTAAAGAGTATCAAAATCAGAATCAGAGTCATATTACCAGATATCGAGTTTAACATTCAGCAATATCCTACAGATATCAAATTCAACATTCAGTAATATCTTGGCATATTATATGTTATAATATTTCAACATATTACAATATATCAAAAATCATTGTGCATTTTGTCTGCAACAAAATGCACAATGATAGAAGGTCACTATTAGTGTGTGTGTGTGTGTGTTCGATTATTTGGTCCTCACCAGGCAGAAACATTGTTGCATTGTAGCATATAGACTGCGTGTGGTCCGCGTTCACACATGCAAATAAACCAATGCATCAGAATCATATTACAAGATATCAAGTTCAACATTCAGCAATATCTTGGCATATTATATCTCTCATCTCATCATCTCTAGCCGCTTTATCCTGTTCTACAGGGTCGCAGGCAAGCTGGAGCCTATCCCAGCTGACTATGGGCGAAAGGCGGGGTACACCCTGGACAAGTCGCCAGGTCATCACAGGGCTGACACATAGACACAGACAACCATTCACACTCACATTCACACCTACGGTCAATTTAGAGTCACCAGTTAACCTAACCTGCATGTCTTTGGACTGTGGGGGAAACCGGAGCACCCGGAGGAAACCCACGCGGACACGGGGAGAACATGCAAACTCCACACAGAAAGGCCCTCGCCGGCCACGGGGCTCGAACCCGGACCTTCTTGCTGTGAGGCGACAGCGCTAACCACTACACCACCGTGCCGCCCAGTTCTGAATTTAACCAGTAAAATCTAATTATAATTAAAGCCGCTAGCGGCCTTGACGGGCCCTCGCACGTGTGGTTCCACAACCCAGGACATCCTGCCACCCAACAAAACAGTCACATGGTCATATATTCATCAAATGTTCATCAGACAGGCCAATAACGGCTAAAGAGTATCAGAATCAGAATCAGAGTCATATTACCAGATATCGAGTTTAACATTCAGCAATATCCTACAGATATCAAATTCAACATTCAGTAATATCTTGCCATATTATATGTTATAATATTTCAACATATTACAATATATCAAAAATCATTGTGCATTTTGTCTGCAACAAAATGCACAATGATAGAAGGTCACTATTAGTGTGTGTGTGTGTGTGTTCGATTATTTGGTCCTCACCAGGCAGAAACATTGTTGCATTGTAGCATACAGACTGCGTGTGGTCCGCGTTCACACATGCAAATAAACCAATGCATCAGAATCAGAATCATATTACAAGATATCAAGTTCAACATTCAGCAATATCTTGGCATATTATATCTCTCATCTCATCATCTCTAGCCACTTTATCCTGTTCTACAGGGTCGCAGGCAAGCTGGAGCCTATCCCAGCTGACTATGGGCGAAAGGCGGGGTACACCCTAGACAAGTCGCCAGGTCATCATTTCAACATATTACAACATATCAAAAATCCCTTAGCAATTCAACTTCAGCAATAACTTGGTATCATGTTTGCCACGTTTGACATGAATTTGATGAACCGTCTAGGAGGAGTACGTTAAAAATGACCATGTGTAATTTCACTCCAAATGGCCTTATGACATCATTCCAAAGTTCTACCCATTCATTTCAATGGGAAATGGAAAAAGGGGCGCTATGAAGTCCTTGGGCCATGCCCGGGGCCAAAAGTCTGTGGCTGAGTAGCGAGGACAATGACTGATGTGTGTGTCAAATTTCATGAGTTTTCGTGCATGGGAAATGCCTCAAACAAGGCCAAACACGGCATAATAATAATAATAATAATAATAATAATAATCCTTCGAAAAACAATAGGGTCTTGCACCGAACGGTGCTCGGGCCTTAATAATGAAAGTAGAATTAAATGAAATGACCACAAGGTCAAAACTGAGCCGGCATTTGACTCTTAAACATATTTATATAATAACTTATGAGACATTAGTGCCGTCGGTAGGGCTGCAGGTGTGTCCCTGTAAAATAACGTATCAGAAACGCCAGCATACGGTATCTAGTTGCAGAATCTGGATCTAGTCGCAGAAGTTAGCTGGCGTTCTTCAGAAAGACAACCATGATTGTGAAACATCCCGGTAAAGATTATTTTTTCCTGAAGATTTTTGTTCTGAGTTTTTCGCCCCACACTTCTTACAAATAACCTGTTACATAAGTGGCGAAGGGAATCAGAAGACCATCTGCGACATGTACTGTACTTCTGTCATGCACCGTATAAAACTGAATGAATAACTAGGCTGTCTGTTTGAACAAAGCCAGCTACTTTCTCTCCTCTTTACTCTTCAAGGCATAATGAACAGAGATTCCCCTGTAATTTTTGTTGTCAAATGTTTTTTTTTTTAATTTACATTGTTGTTACAATTTAGTCATGTAATAAAAGGTCGTCAAGGAATATTTGGTGTCAAAATTTTCGTTGACAAAACGAACACTAGTGCATTCACAGAAAGTTTCTTTTTTTGGATGGAAGACGTAAAAGAAGAAAAGCATCTTTGGAATCAGAGTCACTGCTCATCTCAAGGACTCATCTCTCATCTTATTATCTCTAGCCGCTTTATCCTGTTCTACAGGGTCGCAGGCAAGCTGGAGCCTATCCCAGCTGACTATGGGCGAAAGGCGGGGTACACCCTGGACAAGTCGCCAGGTCATCACAGGGCTGACACATAGACACAGACAACCATTCACACTCACATTCACACCTACGGTCAATTTAGGCCCACTTTACACGGGGACGGTCTGAAACAAAAACGCAAAAGTCCATTTTCGTTCTCACTCTTTTCCGCGTCTACACGACCGTTTTCAAGGAGGAAATCTGCGTCTATATGGTGACGCATAAACGTGTGGAATTCAATTGGATGTGCATGCCAGGCGGCTAGGTGGTGCTGTGAAAGACCTCCGCTATGTCTGCACGCATGCGCAACGTCTTCCGTCTTGTCTGATCTGCACATCTGCGCCGCGAAAACTTTGACTACTCTGGCTATGGTAAGTAAGAAAGTAAGTAAAAAAAGTAAGAGCATGCTATACCCGCCTCTGTTCATTAACGGTATATGTGCAGATTCGGTATAGATGTTCGAAGGACTCCTGGACATTTATTAAAGCTGCCAGAGCAGCTTGAAGGTCCGTTGGATCGATGTAATCAGACATGCTCTTATTTTTTTACTTACTTTCTTACTTCCCGGGCTGGCATGTACAGTATATGACATATGTATGACGTAAACGCGTACCCGACGTGAGCAGATCCGAGCAGAGTTTCGCGTATTGGGTAGTTTAGACGGATATGCAACGGGGGCTGTTTTTAACTTATCCACTCTGGAAGGCGTTTTCAATTTTTTCCATTTTTCAGCCTCGGAAACGCCGTCCCCGTGTAGATGACAGGCACTTCCGATAAAATATTTAGTCATTTTTACCCGACAGCGTCCTCGTGTAAACGGGCCCTTAGAGTCACCAGATAACCTAACCTGCATGTCTTTGGACTGTGGGGGAAACCGGAACACCCGGAGGAAACCCACGCGGACACGGGGAGAACATGCAAACTCCGCACAGAAAGGCCCTCGCCGGCCATGGGGCTCGAACCCGGACCTTCTTGCCGTGAGGCGACAGCGTTAACCACTACACCACCGTGCCGCCCCATCTCAAGGACTAATTTTTTATTTTAAGGACTGAATTAAGAACAACACTTTAAGTGAGCAGCACGTAGTGCAGATGGATACTTGATCCTTTAAACCGTGAGTCATGTTTTTGATTGACATTATTTTAGAAACTCGACAACTGAGAAGATAAAAGTGTGATGAAAATGCCAGTACAGCAATGCACACATCATGATTCCATGACTTCAGTTTAGTCTCTCATGAGCACAATCAGTAGATTGTAAATTCAATGCAAAATTATGGAAATGTACTGGGGCATGTGCTATATTTATAAACTCCTGAATACTGAAGGTTATAGCTACAGGGTTGTAACTAGACCCAAAATATCAGCGTAGTGGCACCAGTCATAACGGCCGGGTGTTCGGGGGCCGTTCTTTAGGCCCCTGAAAGCTCATGGGTTCTAAATGCTCGGCTCAGAGATGCATTCTAGTGCATTTCCTGGCACTTGCAGGCCTCCCTGAAAGTCACTCTTTTTTGGTAATATTAATGAGATTTTTTTTTTCCAAAAATTACTGTGATTGTTTTTGATTGAAGACTTATTATAAGGTGGCACGGTGGTGTAGTGGTTAGCGCTGTCACCTCACAGCAAAAAGGTCCTGGGTTCGAGCCCCGGGGCCGGCGAGGGCCTTTCTGTGTGGAGTTTGCATGTTCTCCCCGTGTCCGTGTGGGTTTCCTCCGGGTGCTCCGGTTTCCCCCACAGTCCAAAGACATGCAGGTTAGGTTAACTGGTGACTCTAAATTGACCGTAGGTGTGAATGTGAGTGTGAATGGTTGTGTGTCTATGTGTCAGCCCTGTGATGACCTGGCGACTTGTCCAGGGTGTACCCCGCCTTTCGCCCGTAGTCAGCTGGGATAGGCTCCAGCTTGCCTGCGACCCTGTAGAAGGATAAAGCGGCTAGAGATAATGGATGAGAGAGAGACTTATTATAATTAATATTCAATTATATTTGTGACATATTTATGGAAGAAGAAAAAAACAACCAGTTAATGTTCACCAAGTGTCAGCTTTATTTTCAGCTTCAGCCATTCAATTACTATACATGACTATCCAGATCTAACCCGGGGACCGGGACGTATTACGTGCATGACGTGTAAGCGCCTCTAAACACGGATGGCACTTTACCACAAACACAGCATAAGGAAGGAGGTAAACCGGACTAACATGATCAGTGACAATCTCCACACAGAACGACTCGGGCAGCTATTGCTGCGTTTCACGTGACGTCACATCCGCCTCATTAGTTATTCAGAACTTTAGCTGGTGGTCTACCAAAGCTCAGTTGACAAAGCGTTTGTACGGAGAAGGTGCATTGCTCACTCGCATGAAAAATGCCTTACGCTTGCGTTGTTTTAGGTTGTTTGAATCGATCAAACCGTGAAACTGATAAAAGTTTCTTCAGGGCTCTCGGTGAACTAATAAAAAAGGGTGAACGAACACAAGATTTCACAAAAAGACGTGGAGAAAGGTGGCTTTTGAACCTCTCACTGAAATCGAAGGGAGCCGAGTCGAAGCACGCTCGAGTTTGCAGTGATCACTTGGTGAAAGGTTTGTATTTCCCTCTCAGCGACGTCCTTAGTGTTTTCCAAGTACTTTTCTTGCTGTGTGTCGTTATTTTACGGTACTTTTTTTTGTCACGAAGGGCTAAAGTCCCCAGCTGTTTCTTCGCCCATGTTTACATTAGACCGTATCAGCGGATCATCAGATTAACGTTTTTAAAACGATTAGTGTGCACACAGCAACACCAATACACGGATACGCTCGGCTCCGCAGGCATCCTGCGCTCCAAATCACTCCGCCCTGAACAGCGAGTGCCCTCTGGAGGGTGCGCACTCCGGCCCTGCGCAGCTCACAGAGCGCGCGAGTGAAGTGCACAAGCTGTGATTCGGGACTGAGCCACTGTGTGTGTGATCCCAGCGCACATCACTTACCACTTGCAAGTGGAAGGATGGCAAGCCTAAAGACAATCATAACTACACAATGGGCAGTATTTGCATCAGTATTTGCAGTATTTTCATACTTTTATACTCTTTAATGAAAGGTGATACAAGGCGGAAGTCCGCGCCGTTTTTCAGCAGTCGCGTCACATGACCAACGCCAGCGAATCAGGAAGGTGGATGTCACAGTGACGTTGTCCAATGACGACGCCAGCTAGACCTCAGCACAGCGTATCTGCGTATCTCAATGTTTACACAGCACCGGAGCTGACACGATCTGGATTGAATACGTGGACCCTGGCGGATTCCCGTTTCCCGGCGTTTCCAGGCGGTTTAATGTAAACGGACGGTGCATCCGCGAAGAAAACGAGACAGATACGGTCTAATGTAAACTTGGCCTTCATTTAGTCCTCACTCCTCACAAATGCACGAAGGTTGCGACAAAATTCTTCCCCAGCCGTACAGTTACAATGCGCCGTGATCACTTCTCCGTCTTGTTTAACTAAGATCCAGGTCTTTAAAGGGGTTTCTGATGATCTTTGTGAATAAGAGATAAGAGCGAACACAAGTGAGAATCAAGAGAACTGTGGTTTGTTTACACTTCAACTTGCAGCGCTTCGTTGAAAGAAGCGAACGAAAAGCTAAAAAAAAAAAAAAAACTTACACAGGCAAAAACAATATAGGATTCATTCGGCAGCGACTTGATAGCGAGGTCTTTACCCAGCCACATACAAAAAAGTTGTAAGCCTCCATACTCTTCCACGCTTTCATCTGTTTTGCGGTGTAGAAGGACGTCTGCAACACCAGATAGTTCGAGATGTCGGGGAACTCGACTGAAGGGTAGTTTTCGAGATCGTATGACAAATCCTTCTTTCCCAGACTGTACGGGTCGATTCCATTGCACATAGCAATCTGCCGAATATATCTAAAGCGAGCAGTGGCTTCTAGATTACGAGCGTACTCTGATAAGTTACTGGTAGTTGTTTGCACTACGGCAACTGTTTAGACCGCCAGCTATTGCACTTCTGGTAAAACTGCTAAGAAAAGTCACGTGACTGACGTGGACGGGGAGTGGAGTATGTCTGAATGTAGAAAAATTCGCATGGCAGCACACTGTCACTGCTGTGTGAGGATAACAAGAGAAAATTAAATAAAAGGCCACATTTTCAAGCTTGACGAGTCTTTTTATTCACGTAGCGGCAACTTTTACAGGCATATCAGCAATATTATGGGCGTAGCGGTAAGGAAACACAGTGTATCGGCCCGAAACGCTGAAAAGGCCTAGTTGAGCTATACTGGTATAATAATAGGGTTTTCCTTCTTCATTTTGTGCTCGTGTTTAAAGACGCTGTTAACAAACCCTGTCTCACACACCTCTCCTCACGCAACTCCAGTCAAGTGATTTGCATAATCTGAATGGAGCTCATAGAAAACTGACATAAGCATGTGTGCAACCTGATTCTGAATACGACTCATGAACGTTCCTCGTGTAAATATTGACGCACCAACTCTGAATATGTAAATATTAACTCTCCAGCTCTGAACATGACCCAAACTGGGGAAAGCACCTGAACTTTCTGAACCACGTTTTAAAGACTTTTGGAGAAAGGATAAAGAGAGATTACAGCTAATCAGAAAACCTGCATTATAAAAGCAGCTCTCAGCAAGTTGAACTTGAGAGTAGTTTGCAATTCCAGCCACGTAGCAGAGGTTTGTTTTCTCCTTTGTCAGGTTGTACAGCCTGATGGAGTATATCCCCAAATCCCAATTCTAATTTTTTTTAAGGAACATTACAAAATCGTACAAAATCCTGATGGTAGAGTCTTGAACAAACGCAGGACTCTTCACCATCAAAGGGTTTGAAACTAATGGGAATACTACACTAATTAATGTGAAATGAAAGTAAAGCCAGGCAATTTAGGCTCAGGCTTATTGTATTGTGTAGATTAAGAAACTGGTAACTGTAAAGGAAAGATAATGGCCTGATTTGTCCCTGTCCTACTTGGGCTACATTGTAACTGCCACTCGGTGTTTAATTCCCTTTGCTAAGTAGGTCTCAAAAAAAAAAAAAAAGTTCCCCCTAAAAATTGGTTTAATGCTTTTGGCAATTGTTTGGACATAACAAAGAACCAACAGAAATTTTACAATTTTATTTTGGAATAAAATGTCGGCACGGTGGTGTAGTGGTTAGCGCTGTCGCCTCACAGCAAGAAGGTCCGGGTTCGAGCCCAGTGGCCGGCGAGGGCCTTTCTGTGCGGAGTTTGCATGTTCTCCCCATGTCTGCGTGGGTTTCCTCCGGGTGCTCCGGTTTCCCCCACAGTCCAAAGACATGCAGGTTAGGTTAACTGGTGACTCTAAATTGACCGTAGGTGTGAATGTGAGTGTGAATGGTTGTCTGCGTCTATGTGTCAGCCCTGTGATGACCTGGTGACTTGTCCAGGGTGTACCCCGCCTTTCGCCCGTAGTCAGCTGGGATAGGCTCCAGCTTGCCTGCGACCCTGTAGAACAGGATAAAGTGGCTATAATGAGATAAAATGTCTGAATTCTCTCTCATACTTGGCCCCTCACAGCATACCATCTTATTACCTTCACCAACTTTGCTGGAGGAGGTTATGTTTTCGCCTCCATTTGTTTGTTTGTTTGACTTCCCAATGTAACTCAAAAAGTAGTGAACAGATTTTGATGAAATTTTGAGCATAGGTGGGTCAAGGCCCAAGGAACGATTGGTTAGATTTTGATGCAAATCCAAATATGTGGCTTGGAGGAGATATACACTCTACAGAGTCCCCATCTAATTGTTCTTTAAAGAAAGTCAAAGTCCCTCTCAAGCCAGAATCTGGTCTTCCCAGGCAGTCTCCTGTCCCAGTACTAACCAACTCTTTTTTTAAAGACAGTAGCTGTTATAAAATCTAACAGGACAGTCTCATCTCATTCTCATCTCATTATCTCTAGCCGCTTTATCCTGTTCTACAGGGTCGCAGGCAAGCTGGAGCCTATCCCAGCTGACTACAAGCGAAAGGCAGGGTACACCCTGGACAAGTCGCCAGGTCATCACAGGGCTGACACATAGACACAGACAACCATTCACACTCACATTCACACCTACGGTCAATTTAGAGTCACCAGTTAACCTAACCTGCATGTCTTTGGACTGTGGGGGAAACCGGAGCACCCGGAGGAAACCCACGCGGACACGGGGAGAACATGCAAACTCCACACAGAAAGGCCCTCGCCGGCCACGGGGCTCGAACCCGGACCTTCTTGCTGTGAGGCGACAGTGCTAACCACTACACCACCGTGACGCCCAACAGGACAGTCATGGCAAATATTTAATTTGTGCTAGCAGCACTGGCGCAAATTGTTACTCTCGCTCATGATCCTTCTACTTTATTCTTCTCATTATTCCTGATTTGTGCTAGCAGCGCTGGCGCAAATTGTTACTCTCACTCAGGCTCTTTCTACTGTCCGCTTATTATTATTATTCTTTTAATCTTCTTCTTCTAATGTTTTTAGAATGCTATTTCTCCCTCAGTTTTCAACCAATCATCACCAAATTTCACATGAAGAATACCTCTGAATACATCTGAATTACATTGCTATGACTTTTGGTGCTGATCCGGATCACTGATCCGAAATGATCCATGAAAAACAGGATTTTTTTGAATCACTTATAACTCTGTCAATGTTCATGATTTTTTTTTCAAATCATTTTTTATTTTGTTCAGGGCAGCAGGGTTATCCTCTATCTCTTACCGTTCCGGATCTATAGGGTACGGGACCAGACAGCCCGGTTTGTAACAGCTAGCGCAAATTACTCTGACTTTAGTCACAGTCTCTATCTAGCTTTCTGGTGATCTTATAATGGTTTTGAACAACCATTTCCTCTTTGGATCAGTGCACTGTCCCTTCCTTACCTGTTAATCCTGTCAAAGTCAAAGAGTCCCATATACGTTTTTCGTACGTACGTTGGGGAGTACGTTAGAGAGCACACTCTGTCTAGGCTGTCAGCATGGTGAGGTAGGGTGGACAGTTCTTTTCCTCGCCACCTTTAACTTCCCCAGTGTTTCCACCAGGTCCCCATTCACTGCTGGGTGGACAGGAGGCGAGCCCCAGATCACCGTCCGAGGCGAGGCTCGAACCGGGGACCATTCACTTAGTGGTCTAGCGCTCTAACCACTTGGCCACTTCGCCTCGTTAATCCTGTATCATGGTCAATGTTTTATCTGCTTTCTGCTTTCCAAATTTCACCAGATAGTCACACGAAGAAGTGATCCGTATCACCTAGAAAAAGATGGGAAGACATTTCCTCCTTGTGATGCCTCATGGATTGTTTTTCTTGCAACTTTTACCTCTTGCTGGTCAACAGAGATGGAAATCTACATCCAGATTTCTGTAAACCTGCTTTACGATGATGTCTCTTGTCACTTGTCACTTGTTTGCTATAAAAATGACATTGAACCGAATCCACGTGATTCTTTCTATCATGGACACACACATGCTTCAGACAGAAACCTGGACTTGTTCTCCGCCAATTGGGCGCCAGATTTGGAAAATCCCCCCCCTCGGATATATAGAGCAGGGAAGATGATAACCAGGTCACTGGAAAGAGGACAGACAGACAGACAGACAGACAGGCAGGCAGGCAGACTGACTGGGGACACGCTAACTGGATGATCTGGAGAGACCCAGACATACACTCTGTCAGAGTGATGACGAAACGAGAGCTCTAATCATCTTTAATTAACACTGGGTTCTCAACAGATGCCAATAACACATCAGCTAATGCTATTAGCATAGACTCGGCTTTGTGCGAGCGCTCGGACAGATTTCGGTGTCATTTATCAAAATGGTAATCTAATAAATGATGTGTGCTGCTGAGTCTATCGCACAGCAGGGCTTTTTCTTTGTATTCGTCATTACTCACATCCGTTGTGTCGAAGCATCTGCACTTTATTAGATGCTGTAATCGCAATGGGTAGAAATATTCCACAATTCTCATTGGCTGAGTATGTCCAGAGATTTCCACAAGCGCCACCGACCAGCGGTTTTCTCCACTGACACAGACGATCTGTGCTGGCTACTCGATCCCAGAAAAAAAAAAAAACTTGCCTTTCAATGTTCAAGTGATTTACATCATCTCTGCTGCCCATAATTTGCTGCGAATTCCACCATGAAATTGTCTTCGATTCAGGTCTAGCTGGACCCACGTGACCACACTGTAGCGTATGTAGTTATGTTACAGAGCCAGGCAGTGTACTACAGAGAGGAACTGAGAAAGCCAAGCACACACACACACACACACACACACACACACACACACACACACACACACACACACACACACACACACATCCATCCATCCATTATTCATAACCGCTTATCCTGTGCAGGGTCGCGGGCAAGCTGGAGCCTATCCCAGATGACTATGAGTGAGAGGCGGGGTACACCCTGGATGAGTCACCAGGTCATTGCAGGGCTGACACATGCCCCTTTTCCACCAAAGCAGTTCCAGGGCTGGTTCGGGGCCAGTGCTTAGTTTGGAACCGGGTTTTCTGTTTCCACTGACAAAGAACTGGCTCTGGGGCCAGAAAAACCGGTTCCAGGCTAGCATCAACTCTTTGCTGGGCCAGAGGAAAGAACCGCTTACGTCAGCGAGGGGGCGGAGTTGTTAAGACCAACAACAATAACAAGACCGCGAAAGATTGCCATTTTTAAGCGGCGAGAAGCCGCAGCTGTACAAACACGAAGTCATCCATTATTATTATTGCTGTTGCTGCTGCTGCTTCTTCCGTGTTGTTTTTGCTTCGATATTTGCGCCAAGGTTTAAGCAAACGTAGCGACGTAACTGACGTATACAGCGACGTAATGACGTATACAGCGACGTAATGACGTGGCATCGCGAGCGATGGAAAAGCAAACTGGTTCTCAGCTGGCTCGCAAGTTGAACGAGTTGTGAACCAGC